>NC_079452.1:7418298-7493298 GCF_903798145.1 Danio aesculapii | reverse complement strand
AATTTTTGCTACTTTAAATGTTTAAGTTGAATCAAATGAACTTTTCTAGTATTCTTAACTTGCATCAATCAAACCAATTAAACATATAAAGTTAAGGTTTGTAAAATGCAGTTAAACCTAATTAACATATTAAAATAAGTTAAAGTGACAAAACATTTGTTGTCATGCCTTTTTGTCCTATCATTTTTACAGTGTAGTTAAAAAAATTTGTTGAATGATTCTTCCCAAAATATCTTTATAGATTTAGCAAAAAATAAACTCAACTCAACTCGTGGGGCAGTTAATAATGAGTCAGTTTTCAGTTTTGGTGTGAATAATTCATTGATTTTCGTAAAGAGAGAACTTTTGAAGCGAGATGTAAACTGAATTGTTTGGTCATACTGTATATTTACATGGTATACGTTTACAATTAGTGGATTTGTATGTCTATCAAAGTATGAGCATGACAGCTGCTGGAAGCTGGATAATATTTTATACAGCTTATAGTGATAAAAGTTTTAACTTTCTTAACACTACACTTTAGAATACATCACTGGGGTTGTGTGGATTACTTTTATGATGGTTGAATGCAGTTTTTGGGGCTTCAAAGACACGAGAAGAGAGGATATTGTTTACTATGTCTGAAAGAAAAAATTACTGCCTGAGACTGAAGGCTAATGATGTTCATTTTTAGACAGAATCATGGGTTTAACAGCCTTGTAAACCCAACAGTCAACTTTATCAAATGAAACGAGTGTAGTTAACTCAAATTGACTGAAAGTGAATTCTAGTAATTCTAGTGAATTAATTCTACTCAGTAGGATTAATTTTTGAACTTAAATGGTTTGTTGCAACCGTTTTCTTCAAATGGCTTGAGTTACCTTAACTAATTGGGTTTTACAGTGTATGAAAGGTTTCAAACAGTTTCAAACCTTCATCAAGCTTGCCAAAAATACCAATTTAACCCCAGATTTTACTGAACATTTATGTGGTATATCCTAACATGGCCACCAGAGCTAACCACTCCTATAAGTCTATTTAGTGTTTATAGTATTTAGTCTACTTAGTGCTATTATTGTTTACACCATCCATGCAGAGGCACGTTTCAGAATCATACCAGGGCCTGTACCATGAAGCTGAATTAGCTGGCTAGCCCTTTAAGTTTCAGTTTAATTTGCACCAATCTTAGATTGGCAGCTCAACTTTGAGCATTTGTTGGCATGGTAGCTAAGATGAGCAACCTTCATGGCACCTAAAACACTGAATTGGTGCAAACTGAATTAAAACTTAAATGGCTAGCCAGCTAATCCAGGTGCCAGAAGTGGCTCTCAGGGCCGCTTTGCTAGAGTTAGGCATCTGGTCTATTTTTGCAAGTCGCACAGGTAAAAAAAAAAAAAACAGAATAAGGTTAAAATAAATATAGGAAACAAGATGGATTATAAAAAATCTTGAAGTTTAGGATGTATACTTTGACTAAAACAGCAACAAATATCGTACTCTTTTAATTCATGTTAAAGGTGTATTAGAACTGTATAACTTTGTAGGCTACAGAACAGCAAAGAAGCACATAAGAAACACAATTTATTTGGAAAACCAGTAAACATTTAGCCAATGTATTTATGGCAGAACCTCAAAAATCCAAAGTGAGCAATAAAACAAGGTTGGACAGTCAAATGGTGGCTTCTCGACTCCTGTTACTTTGCTTCTGAAGTGCCTCTGGTGTGGATTGGCACCACAAACACGATAGAGTCAAGCTTTGCTAGCTTTGTTTGAGCATGATTCATTAGTGCTTGTCAACTCATTGTATTGTTAAAGTGTAATGTTTTGGTTATGTTTTTAAAAATTGTGCTTCCTGTGTTGTCGTTTCCTTGTCTTGTTGTACGTGCAAGTGACAACAACCCTAACTCTGTACACCAATAGCCCTCAGCAGTACACTGAAAAAAATACATATATATATATATATATATTCAAAGATAATTTCTTGGATTTACCTTTTTTTTCACGTTAAGTTGTTGTAAACAATTTATTTGGGCTGAATTTAAACAAACAAATTAAGTTAAACATTACTTAACTTAATTTGTTTGTTTAAATAACACAAATTTAAATTGTTTGCAACAGTTTAGTGGATATTTTTTTTATGTAAATCTAGCTAGTAAGGCTCGAATGTTGACGTAATTACGTCAATCAAACTATAGTATGTACTATAAACTTTTGGCACTGTACTATGGTGCTAGCTACCATAGTCCCAAGAAAACAGTTTGGTATGATTAGCTATTCTGGTACTTATAAGAGTGAAAATGTCAGTAAACCTGTACTACAACAAAAAAGTAACTTTGCATCAACTTCGCAAGTAAGATATAAAGATACGTTAGTGTTAGTACACTGTAAAAAAAACCGGTAGCTGTGGTAGCCAGTATTTTACCGTTAAAAATACAGTACAAACTGTAAAAGTAATTTCTCGTTTTTACAGTAAACTACCATGTTTCATTAATAGATGTAATATGTCTGTATTTTCAATTACCAACATCTACACATCTTTTGTTACACAGAAAGACATGTTAACACAGCCATAAGCAGAAGGTGGTAAGAAAGTTAGTTACACAGCGAAGCAAGGCTCATCACAAATAACTTTTCCCACAAGAAGAAACGCGTATCAGTGTATCAGTGTCAATCACACAGCTATTAAACACCAGTATGGTAACACTCTTAAAATTGAAGTCATGAAATAAACATTGTTTATCAATATTAGATGTAACATAAATCTCTAATGTACATAACTGATGGGAAAACAACTAAAAAGATCCATAGTAATGTCAACAAAAGACATAAACAGTGATGTGCCATGCAGGGAATTCTGGGAAAGTCAATTTACGGTTATTTGCCGTATATATTAAGGAAACGTACTGTTAACCCGGTTACGGATTTTTACTGTAGCAATTTTACAGTTTTTTTACCGTTGAAATCACAGACATTTTTTACAGTGTATTAAACTGACATGCTTTTAAAACTATTTGAAACTTTGTGTCAAAAGAATGCATATTTGGAGACCATCAAAGGAAAGATATTGATAACACTCAATTACACCGTACGTCTCCACTACACGATTTCTCCTAAACCACCCAAGTATTTTCCGCAGATAAAAGCTTATTGATTTTTAAAATCATATATAGTGTTACCACAAAAGCTTCAAACTGTGCCAAAAAAGTATAAAGAGCAAATTAATTATAACAGCACTTGTGTAATGTACTCCAATATGGGTCACCAATCATCAGAGAAATCGAGTGTGAAAAACCGATATGCTACAGGCTGTTACACAACTCGCCTTCACATTCATTGACCTTACAGTTTCACAAAGATAACTCGTAATTTCACATTTGCTTGTATCCCAGAATTCCCAGTCTGCCCATTCCACTTCAGTTGTCCAGAGGGTTTTGCTCTTATACAGTCGCATTATAACTACTAGTAAATCATAAGTGTGTTATTCAATAATTCTGCAGATCTAAAGCCATGTTTTACATTCAGATGAAATACAGGACACTTCTGACAAGCTCACGCTTTCTCTTAATATGCTTTCCCCGTCTGCTTCACGCTAGCTAATTTCCAATGAGAGCAACAGAGACGCAACAGACGGTGGAAAATCTCACCGTACACTAAATATGTTTACCGAAAAGCACTTGCTGAGCTGAAAAAAGGAATATTAAAATGATTCCTCGCACAGCTTTTCAATTTTTGTTTGCTTTGTTGTATGCATTACAAAAGTTTTATATGCAGATGACATGTTCTCACTATTAGGGTTTTGGTAAGGATTGTAAGGTCAAGGCAAAGAAAGTGTTCTTGCAGGACTCCCAGAGTTCATCAAGACTTATTGGATTCATCTTTAATGCCTCCTCCTTCATCCTACCCCAGACATGCTCAATAATGTTCAAGTCTGGTGACAGGGCAGGCCAAAATCTACCTTCTATATTTTTGTCCAATCAGATGCTTTCTAAAATGAGAACGTGCCTCCCACAGATACAGTTCGTGACCATAATGAAAGCTAAAAAATATTTTGTTTAGCTAAAAAAAAAACAGGTTTGGAATAATTGGAGGGAGGTTTATGACAATTTGCACTTCTGGATGATTTACAACTTTAAGAGTATTATTAAATTTAGTAAGCTTTAGATAATGTCAAAATAGCACGGCCAATTATAAATCCATCAATAATCCGCAATAAAAAATGCATAATGTATATCAAAAATATTTTTAGGCTATGCTATGTTAACTACACCAACTACCTTGCAGTACAATTTTTATCATGACATGATATTCATAATGCAACGATGCATCATGCTTTCAAAACTGGGCTGCAACTGAAAGTGCAGCAAATATGTAAAAGTGATCCAGCATGTCCAAAAGACAGACAGTAAGTGGAATTGGTCACTACAAATATGGTTAGCAAATTTTTGATCCATTGTCCTAAATTACAACCCTATATGTACATACAGTCACAAGTACAGCTTTTTTTTTTTTTTTTTAAGTATCCAATCATTCATACTTGCATAAAAGCCATCTATACAGCTTCTTGTATAAGAACAAAATTGATACAGAAAAATTTTATATTAAAAAATGTGTTGAAAATATGTCATTTCTGATCATTTACATTTTTACTTTTTTATACATTAAATTAAGACATTTACTTATTTTTATTCAATTTTGAATTGCTAATTTGAATAAATTTTGATTATTTGTGACTGTATTTAGGACTTAACGTAAACATTTTCTGTCATTTATAAACTTCAATGTGAATTAAAAATTGTGTTCATTTTATTATATTTATTTCCTTTGGACTACTGTTGTTAACTAAACTAAACATTACACTAATTATTTTTAATATATTTTTTTATATTGACTTTTTTTTAGCTTCCAGTTCCAAAAAAAAACCCCTAAAACTCCAGACATTTCACTTACAATTTACATCATTACAATATAATCCTATATTTTTCTAAACAGTTCCACAAAACCCCTAGAAATCCAGGCATTTTATTTAAAAAGAGCTATTTAATAATAATAATAATAATAATAATAATAATAATACCTACAAAATTTTAACTACATGTACTATTTCTTATATTTATCTTGATTTTTCTTGTTTAAAATATAATAAAATAGTTTTTTATTTTCCACATAAACATTAATTTGTGTGCACTGATCTTCATATACATTACTTCCAGTTTTAACTTTGGTACCAACTAGCCTAATGTACAGTATACTTTATATAAAATACTTTTTTTTGTTGATGGCAGCTTAAAGACGCCTCTTATATGGAGAATGAAGTAACATGCATTGCTTAGGTGTGAGTTTTTCACAGACTTCAACAGAGTGTACAAATCTTGATGATTCTGTGGGTCTCATCGATCAAAACTGATGTGTAGTTTGTATTTTCCATTGGATTCAAGTCAAGTGATTGGCTGGGCCATTCCATGGTTTAATTTTCTTTCTCTGAGAGCATTTGAGAGTTTCCTTTGCTGTGTTTTGGATCATTGTCTTGTTGAAATGTCCCCTCTGCTTTAATCTTCATCATCCTTTTAATGTAGATGTTGGACTGAAGCAGCGAATATTAATTTACACTGAGGAAGGGAAGAGGGTTGCTGAATAACTACTGACAGATTTCAACTGCTGTCTGGGCTTTCACTGCCTTTCCCATTCTTCATGTGTTTAATACTTTTTCTCTTTGTCATTTCATTTTATTACATATAACTAGGGCCAGACGGAATCTGCAGACGTTTTTTGCTATTTCTGCGGAGAATATTGCTAAAAATCTGCGGATTCCTGCGGAATTACTTTGGGAGTATCATAATTAAAACCTTAATATGTGAAATAAAAAATAATAGCTTTTTAAGTTTTATTTAATGTTTAAAATGCAAATCCAATTAGATTCACTTTATTTACAATACAAAGCAAGTCTCTCATATAATATCTCCACTAAAAGACAGAAAATATTACTGTACAAACTGCATTGTACATAAATCAGATGAACATTTTCACTTTAGTCAATAATATTACTGTAACTAATTAAAAAACTGAATAAATATAGATATTACACACATTTACTCAAGTAAATAAACAGAATTAATGATGGGCTAAAAATCTGTGAAAATCTGCGGAATTCTGCGCGTGCAGATTCCATGTGGGCCTACATATAATTTAATTTGTAAAGTATTTTTTTTGGTTTTCTTCGCATGGATTTCTTTGGTTGTTTCCAACGTCCAGGTAAAATCAACAGCACCTTTAGAATTATGTTTTCTGAGATAAATGGTGACATGTTCAATACTTATTTCGCCCACTGTATATATACACCAGTGCGAAATGCTAAATCTACCAATGTTAAACCTTGTATCAAAAGTACAGAAGCAATATTGAGAATAAAAGTGACCCATTTTATGATAATATCAGCACTGCACTATGACCAGGTTAATAGCTACAAAACAGGCATCACAAGGTTTCATGTACTTAAAAAGGTCAAAATCAATGTAACCCAAAAACGCAAAACAAGATGACACATGCAAATGCAAATGAGATGCCAGTCTCCTATTTGCATAGCTGCTCTTCTGTGCATACAGGTCGTACTAGCTTATTTATAAGCCCAGTTTCAGTGCTCAGGTGTGGTCGGCTCGTGTTTACGTATACAGCTTGTACACATTCCATTAATAGAAACGCCCACAGTGAGTGTTTACACCAACAGAGAGAAAAGCTACAGGTCCAGATGGCCCCCTCACTTCATGCTGTGTGCTGCTATTTGAGTGAGTGCTGGTCTAGAATCAATTGCTTTTCTTGAACCTGCCCTTCATCACGCTGAACCTGAGCCACAGTGGTCGCCGCTAAAGATCACAGCCTCACAGGAACTGATGTCATTGCACTTGCCTGCCCCCCATCTGAACAGCAAATGCTCATGTGAGAGATAGAGAGAAGTTACGCAAGACTGCTGACTTTCCACAATGCAAAGAGAAATTCTGTGGAGAACAGCAGAAATATGGCTCACCTGGTGAATCTCACAAAACCTTTCAAAGTCCATTTGAAATCACAATTTGCTGTGTTTATTTAGCTAGAGCCAGGGGCGGATTTAATGATTTGGGGGCCCTAAGCAATTCCAGCCATGGGGCCTAACAGTCCTAATGGCCACCCTTTATTTATTTATTTTACATAATCTCATAATCTTCTTTTCTATGCGTTTATCTTAATGCAATCTCTACATTTTAAATGATTTGTTTTCTTAAAATGACTAAAAATATGAAATAAAACTTAAGACTAAATCTTCATCTGATTTGATTGCTGGACTGCTCCATAATCGAGGGTCACATTTGCACAAAAAAGTTTTATTTGTTAAACCCTCACAATACAAAATATTATAGAAAACTATGTTATATGTAATTTATAGATTTAATCCGTAATTTATAGGTTAGATGTAATTTATAGGTTAAATCTGTCCCTGGCTAGAGCATATTGTTAGTCTTAAATTGTACGTTTTGGTAATCTTTAATCAAAATCTGATCATTCGCATCTGCTTTGAAATGGCAGTATTTCTCTAATGATGTCAGTTTGATAGATTGGGCGAAATATGCTTAGCCATATGCTCAAACCATTCGATTTTGCGAAAGACAAGAGGAGCGCAAATATAAACCACCTCCTACTCAATATTCCATTACCAGGTAAAAATGAGTCATCATACTGAAATAAAATCGTTTACACAGACTTTAAAGGGATAGTTCACCCAAAAATCATTTACTCAAATTTCACTTGCAACAAACTTGAGTTGTAAGTATATATATATACATATACACATATATACACATACATACATACATATATATATATATATATATATATATATATATATATATATATATATATATATATATATATATATATATATATATATATATATATATATATATATATAT
Organism: Danio aesculapii; assembly: GCF_903798145.1. Taxonomy (NCBI): domain Eukaryota; kingdom Metazoa; phylum Chordata; class Actinopteri; order Cypriniformes; family Danionidae; genus Danio; species Danio aesculapii. The sequence goes on along the minus strand of NC_079452.1, from coordinate 7,485,382 downwards.
ATATATAATTTATTATTATTTTTTTTTAATACTGTTTAATACTGTTAATACTGTTACAGAAATGATTCCAACAGCAGTCCAGGTTTAAATACTTTCCACTGGTTAAGCAACTATTGCTTTGTTAATCTCCACCACACTGATTATCCTGTTTGATTAGGTTAGTCATGCATAAATTAAATTCTTAAATAGTATAACAATTTATAAAATGATATCTCCTTACTTTATTCTGATATTATTATTAGAAATCAAAATCTTTATATTTTAGGTTGGAATGTGACCTGGACATGTTTCCTAGATTGAGAATTTGGTTGTGTATCAATGGCTTCCGGGGAAACCAATAACACTGCTCATAACCATGTTAAAGAATGCGTTATGCTTATACAAAGGATGTCATACCTGGTTGGTGAAGCGCTCTTCTATGGTGACAATCTAAGACAAAACAAAGAAGAAAAACAATGTGCAAACTAGCAACCATTAACACACCTAATTTCCCACTGCATGAAGTGTAAACACACACGCACACATCCACACCGCCCAACACAAGCAAAACTGTGTCATAACCAAACAGCTGTTCGGCTTCAAGACGAGACACTCCAAACTCTCCCAGCTGACTGCAGCAGGCCTGATCCGACTGGTTATTCCAGAAAGGGAACGAAAATATGACATCATTTCTCCCTGGAACATGTTTCCACATGGCCTTCACAACACAAGGTTCCTGGATCCACAAGCAGCTTTCCACCTCATGACATCACAGACAAAGATTTGTTTAATTCACAGTTACACACTGACAAAAAATAAGACACTAAACTGAATTTTTTATGTGTTTATACTGCACGGAGATTGCAGCATTTCTCAATCCCTGCACCGTGAACTAGAACTGCACAACATATCGCAAAATATTGTTCTTGCAATAATAGTACATTATGCAATACACTAGGAGTGTAACTGTACACAAACATAATGATTCGATATGTACCTCAGTTTTGGGGTCACGGTTCAGGGTTGTTGCTAGATCGGTTGCGGCCGGAAGTTAACGAAAATTATTTATATTATTTATTAAATTTCCTATTTATTGTAATTTTTAAAGCCTACCCCCACCCTAACCGTCACAGTAACGTAAAAACAGTAGCTGTACAGAGTATAATTAATGTTATCTATTAAATTATCCAACAACTTGTATTTAACGCCTACCCCCATCCCAACTGTCACAGTAATGTAAAAACAGCAGTTGTACCGAGTATTATTTATGCCATCTATTGAATTAGCCAAGAAATTGTATTTTTTAATGCCTACCCCCACTGCAACCCAACCATCACAGTAACTTAAAAACAGTAGCTGTACAGAGTATTATTTATGTTATCTACTGAATTACCCAATAAATTTAATTTTTTAATGCCTACCCCCACCCCAACCCTAAACCCAACCGTCACAGTAACGTAATAAAAGCAGTTGTACAGAGTATTAATTATGTCATCTATTAAATTATGCAATAAATTGTATTTAACGCCTACCCCCACCCCAAACCTGAACTAGTCACAGTACTGTAAAAATATTAATATGTAAAAAAAAAAAAATGTAAATATGGTTTCATAAAAAAATGCTGCTATATTGATGTGCATATCGCACTTTCGGCTGGCCACGTACCCTATCTAGACTTTACCACGGTTAGGTACAACAGGAATAAGCAACAAATAACCAGTGCTTGCTTTTTCTCCCAGCACTGCGGCTTTTAGACAGCATGTGGCTATAAAACGGTTTCAATTTTTACACAGTGGTGCTCGTTACTGTCAGCTTCTGTGTAGCAACATCAGACAAACAACAGTTACTTACATCGAACTTTCTCTACATCCCCTGATGCAATGTTATGTCTATGTTTATGTGCTTGTTGCTAGGGGTTGTTTCCCCCTAATCTCACACTGCCCAACTTTAAGGACAGTCTGGGAGGGGCATTTTTTCCTCCTTTTTCCCCAATGCATCTTATTTCCTAGGTTTTCTATGCTAGCTCTCGACTGACCTGTCTTTCAATTAAATGTATGATGCTTGTGTATGGTCGGAGGGGTCTAATTTTGCAGCATGTAACAGCGTTGTGGCAAACAAAGGCCCATCATCATCCGTCCCATGGCACCAGTCATGCGCCTAATCGTGAATTTATACTTCTGCGTGCTGTTTGTGTTACTCTGCAATGACACTTCCGAACCGCTAGCTAGCAGTAGGGTTTTACTGTTCCACTGTGTTCTGTTTCTTCACAATTGTTTTGTTTATTCTGAATGCTAAAAGTAGCTAAAACTTGCTCATTGAGAGGTGGAAACTGGCAGACATGCAACAACTTTAATCATAAGGTAAAAACAAAACAAAAAAAGTTTCCATCTGAAGCTCCTTCGCAGGACTCGACAGTTGTAAACAATCGTTCTATCGGGTTCACAGCTCTTAGTACCACCCACACTCAAGCGGACCAACTACAGAGCTTGTGCAATGTGTCGTTCCGTTTTTTTTTTCATTTTTTTTTTGAGACGTGCACATAAGCATCAGCCACAGCAAGGGCTATGCGACCATGCGCAGGCTGCGCCGGACCATACGTGTGCACTTGATGCAGAAGTTTAAATCAACTTTAAGAGTGACTTCACATCTGGACTGACTATACTGGTCGTGGGATAGCATGGACCAAACCGTCACCCCTGCACGGTGATGGTTTGGGATTCACTACAACATTACAATATACATATTGCAGACATGTGTAATAAATTTAATTTAATTTATGCATTGGTTGTTTATGTAAATTTGACCAATCAGACGGGCCCTTATTATCTTTATCCCCACCTTCCCCATTAGTTGCTGTACTGCTGTTGGCTGGAGTGGAGACAAGACTCGAAGGAGAATGACAACAGCCAATCGGATTCAAAATATCTGCAAAGGTTTTCACTCATTCATAGGGTTGTAACGACCAAATGTTTGCACCTTTATAAGGCTTTTTAGCCTGAATTACATCTAAAAAATATGTTTGACCTATATTTTTAATATATAATTAATATTTTTATATCATCAATGAAGTAAATGGTTTAAAAATAGCATTTCTCTAGGGAAATGTTAATTTAGTTACAAAAAAAATTTAACAACAATATCACATATTTCATATTTTTCCAGTACTGTGCACCCCTACTCTGCATTATACAGGATCTTCCTCTATAAGTTTAGTTGGGAGGGAACATGCTTCATTAATTTATATTGTATTTATTTATGTTGGTATATTAATATCACACTTGTTTTACATGTGGTTGTAAACTTCCGTGACTTTCTTTCTTCTGTTAAACATACACACACACACACACAACAATATTTTAAAGAATGCTGGCTGGTGGGACCCATCAACTTCCATAGTAGGAAAAATAATTACTATGGAAGTCAATGGATCACAGCAACCAGCATTTTTCAAAATGCTGGTTGCTCAAACAAGTGAAAGATGAGTAAATGATGACAGAATTTTCAATTTTGGGTGAACTATGCCTTTAAGCTCTCATGTAAAACTAAATGGATTTTTAATCAACCTCAAGATTATCGCTTAAAAAGTGCTTGCAGTATTAAAATAATAACTCAAAAATACCCTACTCAGCTTCATATTTGACACAAATATCCACTTCCTAAGTGGAAAATAAAATGAATGATCTTCAAAACCTCTGCTTTTCATTAAACAAACCAGTCATATGGCTTGTTGGAACGACAGGGTTGTGATTAAGTGATCACAGAATCTGTTAGGTCAAATACGCCTCTAAACGATCAAATCAAAGTGATCAAAACAACCAGGGAACAGTGCCGGATCAATAATGTTGAGCAAAGAGGGAAAAAAGAAAACGTGTTTGTTTACATGCCAAACAAGAGATGTTTATTGGTGTCAGCCCCAGACGAATTGATTTTCAGCCGCGATAGAGTCCAAAGGAAGCCACATGATCCTGTTACATGTCTGAGTTTATTGTGAGTGTCATCCTAGTGCCAGAAACAAGGAAGAACCACAGAATCCCTACTAAAAAAAAACTTGGAAAAACAGGATATAATCTGAATTAAGGCTGCATGAAAATAATTTTACAAGATGTTTTAAATAACTCGATCAGTGATAAAATTCACAATTTTACACTGATAGAGAGTGCATCTGCTGCATAAAATATAATAAACAGAAACTTTCTGGGGAGTAAATTAGTTACAGAAATTAGATAATCATATGTAAAACACTTCATTCATTAGTCCAGTGTTTTCCAACCCTGTTCCTGGAGGCACACCAACAGAACATATTTTGGATGTCTCCCTTATCTCACCCATTCACTTCAGGTTTTGGAGTCTCTTCTAATGTTCTGGTGAGTTGATTCAGGTGTGTTGGATTAGGGAGAGCTTGAAAATGTGTACTGTTGGTGTGCCTTCAGGAACAGGGTTGGGAAACACTGCATTAGTCAAAATTAGATGTAGATCAAAACCTTTCATCAAAGTTGTCTAAAAAACTACTCAACAACACCTATTCTTGTCTTTTTGGACAAAGTTTTTTGATACATTTCAAATGTTGACTGCTGCAGTCTTCTTTAGCTATGTTTCTAACCAAAAATGCAAATTAACTTTATGCGCAAAACTGCAATATCACATAAAAGACGTGTGAATAAAGCAGCGTTTACATCCAATGAGTCTAAGAGAACAAAATCGCCACTTCCTGATGAACTGGCACCAAATATCTACAGTGAAAACCATAGGAGAAGAAGGAAAAGCTGCCTGAATCTTTTCCTTATTTAATAAATGACTTGCGCCTCAGAAGACAATGCCGACATGCAATGAACGTGTGGTGGCATTTGAAGGTGTGAGACGCGGAGCACAGATGCTATTGACTATTCTGGAGGTAATTAATAATATAATAACACTGATACTGAAAGTGTTAAGGAGTTTTAGAATGACAAACAACATTTCCGAGGTTTTGCAATGTGCTCAGCCAGCTAGTTTGTCCATTTACACACATTTTTATCATCACATAATCTCTTATAACAAAATCAGATGACTTTATTTTAATGTGCATACTGGAATTTGTTCGGTAAAAGTGTTTTCATCGTAGTTTTTGTGCATCTTTTCTTATCAAATAAAAAGTTTATCCTACTCAGTTGTGCGCATATGTTTTTTGTGCAATTTCAAAGTTGATGCACATCTTGGCGTTTCGATCAACCAATTTTTTATATGCATAAACAAAATGCATATAAAAAAAAAGTGGATGGAGATGCAGCTAATGTTAAATAAATTCATTAAGTCTTTGTTAAAGTATTAAATTTAGCAATTTCTTGTGCCCAAATTATTTAAAATTCCCTTAGTTACAACACACAGGCCTTAAAAAATATTTCGTTCTATAAAGGCCAGTTTACACCAGGTTGTTTTTTGCTTGCAATTTTCATTGATGTTTTATAACTAAACAAAGGTCACCAATGTCGTCGTGCAAATCAACGAGAAAACACGGCAGGTGTACAAGTGTAATTTTTAAAGAAATGTCTCAGGAACGTTTTTTTTTTTTTTTTTTGTAATGTGTATTTTATATAGGGCATTTATTGTGTATGGCCATACCCCCTCAAAAGGTTTCACTATCACCATTCACCAGGGTGCAGCATCCACTTGGATGATGCAATGGCAGTCACAGGACCACAGGCCAGTGCGCTCATTACGGTTGATAAGGATGATTGGGAGGTCATGACAGGTAAGGGCAGATGAATAAAATTTGGCCATGACACCAGGGTTTACGAGAAGTGCCATGGGATTTTTAATGACCAAAGAGAGTCAGAAACTTTGTTACCAATTAGATTGGCACTTTTGTTTACATGCCTGGAGCTGCTAAAGTAACAGTAAACACCACTTGGAGGCACTCAAGCGCAGAACAGTCGAGGTGATCCCAGTTTCACTTTCATTCAATGAAGACAACAACTAAACGCCTGAACACAAAGAGCTGTATGATAAACGCAACAGCAATTACAATGATTTCAGTAGGAGTGGAGAGTAGCAAAAAGGATTTGATGGGGAGTTTCATTTCACTTTTCTTTCATGACTTGCAAGTGCATTAATCGCCATCTTTGAATGCAGAAAAATTAGGTATTTGAGGGATATTTAATAGACATGTGCTTCCCTGACAAGATGTACATGACAATCACTTAATCGCATATGCAATATCTTTTTCAAATGATCACCCAGCTCAACATCTCTGCATCAAAAAACATAACTAAACCATTGTAAACTAAAACTGTTGTATTCAACAAACAAAACGAAGCTCAAATTAAACTAAATATTAGGGCTGTGCGATTAATTGAAATCAAATCGCAATCGTGATTTGAAATGTTGCGATTAGATAAATCGCAAGAGGCTGCAATATGAAAGATATATGTATTATTTATTTTCTCTCACCCAGAGCAAATGCATGACTGCTGTCTATGTGTTACTAGCCAATTGAGTGAGGACACATTCGTTCTGCCCAATTAGAATTGCACAACCGGACTAAGTGGAACACCCACAATAAATAAATAAAAATACACAGGAAAGCGAGGACGAGTGGGATAATGGTGTCTGCCACGTCAGAAGCATCAACAGATGAATTAATATCAAAGAAAAAACACACGTCAGTAATATGGGAATATTGTGGTTTCAAAGTCACAGACACCGAACAAAAGCAGGTAATTTGTAAAAGCTGTCGCAGAATTGTTGCCACATCACGAGAAAATAAAACAACCAACACCTTAAAAAAGCACCACAGGCAGCCATATTAGGAGTGTCTTGCAAAAAAATCAACTGATAGTATTGCCAATGACATTTAATCTAGTAAATGTTGGAGTAAGTCATTATGTTTTCCGTTTCTTTTTTTAATTAACACTCACTGCAGTAAGAAACTACGATATATATTATTGAGCTGAATCTTGACTATAAAGTTAAATCGCAATTGCAATATCTGTTAGAAAAATCGCAATTAGATATATTCCCCAAATCGCACAACCCTACTAAATATGTAGTCAAGCAAAAATACATGTAACCAACAAAAAATTCGTTTAAATCTAAGTGAAAAACGTCCCGGTGTGTACGGGCCTTTGGGGGTTAAACTTTGCATGTGTACTGAACTATGCTTTCTGGTTAACTATAATCGCTAGTCGACATTGTGACTATTGCAGAAATTATATACTGCACAGACCTAGTCTGAACAATGTGGAAAGTGGTTTGTTTCGAAGTTTCCAATGTAAAGAGGAAAGAAATCAAGAGGGAGTGCTTTTGGAAGTGAACAACCTGCTATTTTCATCAGTGGAACAGTATGTTCCATATAACAATAGCACAGAAGGGATGTCATATCTACTGCAAAACAGCCTTTTGACAGTAATTGACTCTTACTCCGAGAAGCCAAACAGACCAAGAGGTCTTTAATCCACAAGAAGAGATCCGATAGAGGAAAACAGTTCTGAAGACACCATAGGAATGCAAATAGCTCATTCCAATTTAAAGTTTATTCTCTGTAACAAAACTGAGTTCCAACAAAAATATATCTGACTTGTTGGGCCCGTTTGTTGGCGTTTGGAAATTGGCAGCTTTGGCTGCAGCAGTAGGGGCAAACCACAGTCACAGGGGCCAAATTACATCCAAACATGACTCCAGCATGTCCAAACATGGAAGCTTAGAACCGAGAGTACAGCAGTTGGATGGTCTATCATCTAGCTAGTATAACTATCTAACTATATGTGCTGTCCTAATACAAATAATTCATTGTCTAGGGTACAATTTGAGAGTGGTGTGCAGCTAGTGTCTTAAACATTTATATGGAGGAAGAGACATAAAGCAGTGACAAATTTAATGGGGGAAGGAGGGAGGGCAGGTCATGTTATGCAAATATGGGCTGAGTGCCCGTGCACTAATGTAATGCTAATTACTTTCTGCAGTTCATTCTATTGTGATATTGGTCTAATTTAATCAGATAATCATTCAGAATGAACACCTAAAAAAACATAACTAATAAAAAAGTTGACCAGACCAAAACAAACCCAAACAAACCATATATAGAACCAAGCATATACCCAACAAAAGACAAAAGTAAAATAAAAATACATAAAAATAACCCCCACCAAACCAAATCAAACCCATACCCAACAGAAATATACCCAAACTTGACAGAAACATCTACCTAAACAACACTTAATATAACCTAAGCAAACCCATAAAAAAACTACAACAAATCTGCAGTGAGGTATACAATACATGCATATAAGGGCAGGGCAATTAAACAAAGCCAATTTATATGCTAATTTAGTCAGTACAACCCATTCTAGTTAACCTCCAGCATGTGCATTCAGATTTACAAGTTTACAGACAAACTACACAAAATTGCACTCAAATCCAAAGTTGATTAAATCAGATGGTAATGAAATCAAGTTAATCATTCTGCAATTGCGTATATTGTTAGTGAACTATGGCTCTGTGTAGTAAAAGCTGCTGCATCTGAAATCACATGAAAATACAACAAAGTGTTTTTATTCACACTCACTTGCTTATTTCAGTTAAAGTCCCTTTAAGAAAGTCATTTCACTCAGCGCCCATCTGAAACGCCTCTCGGGCAGTCTGCCTGGGCATGTTGTTTGAATAAGGAAACATCGAATTCTCCAAAACTGTTAGCCAAGCCTATGATTGAATTTATTATTAGGAATCATCAATAAAATGAACAACAACTGTCTCATTAGTTTCATTTCAAAACGTCCGAAACACACAAAATCTGCAGAAACTCACGTCTGGTCTGAGCCCCTCTCCCAGAGTATCATCGGCCTATAGCGATCTATGATTGGCTTTTGTACTAGATGGCAGGCTTTATTCGCCATATTGACCATTACACTTTTCCCCATTCAAAACAATACAAGTGACATGTCTATAGTATTTGTTTCAGTCGATTGTTTATATTAGTAGTTGTGGCCATCCATCGTTGTATGATTGTTAGTCACATTACAAGTTTCCTGGGTTTCTTCTTTGTGAATTTTTTTATGTTTAAGCATGAGGCCATCGGAGGATATTTAAGATGAGTTTCCCTGACAAGATGTACATGAGAATCACTTAATCACATTTGCAGTTTCATTCCAAATAACCACCCAGCCCTACATGCATCCACCAAAAAAACATAACTAAACCCAACAACATGCCCCCCCCCCCCAAAAAAAAAACAAATAAAAGTAACTGACTTAAAAGCTTGACCGACCTAAAACAAAGCTAACAAAAAACAAACAGTTACCAAACCTGAGCAAGACCCCATCAAACTAAAGCAAATCTGACCTCGTTCTGACAAAACATTCAGTAATCAAATCAAACTCATAACCCAACAGAAACATACCCATACATGACTGAAACAAATTGGTCCCCAAATAAAACACAAACATCTACCAAAACAAAACTGAATATAACCTAAGCAAGCCCATATCAAACTAATACAAATCTGCAGTGAGATTTACAATATGATAGCCAATTTATATGCTAATCTAGTCAGTTAAGCCCATTTTAGTTAACCTCCAGCAAGTGCTTTCGTATGGATCAGCATTTACTACACAGATCACTGAGAAGCTACACAAAATTGCATTGCTAATTTCAGCTGAGTGTTTGTGATAGCTAGTCACATTATTAGCTTCCTGAGTTTCTTCTTTGTGAATTTTTGATGCTTCCGCACAAGGACACCCTCTGACCTTTGCAGGATATTTTTTAGAGGTGCTTCCCTGACAAGATGTACATGACAACCGCTTAATCCCATTTGCAATTTCATATTGAATTATCATCCAGACTTACATGTGTGCATCAAAAAAACATAACTAAACTTAACAACCCCCCCCACACACAAAAAAATATATAAAATAAATAAATAAAATAAAAATATAATATAAATAACTGACTAAAAAGCCTGACCTAATTAAAACAAAGCTAACAAAAAACAAAAAGCTAGCAAACCTAACCAAGAATCCATCAAACTAAACCAAATCTGACCTTGTTCAGATTTTGATCAAAGCATTCGCATACCTAAACAAATCAAACATGCATCCAACAAATAAGCAAAGATGAAATCAAACTAAACACAAATATAGTCAAACAAAAATACACGTAACCAACAGACAAGTTTATATCCAAAAACCTAAAAACAAATACACACCTCGCAAAAAGTCTGGCCAAAACAATCTCATACCCAGCAAAAACAAACATGTGTCCAACCAAAACAAACATTTACCAAACCCAAAAGGCAAATATATAATCCACATGCATATAGTCAACAAAACAAAAAAAAACAGAACCATCAAAACCAACTTATCCCCAACCAAAAGAAACATTTACGTGATTGTCCACATATTATCGACGATAAATCGCGTTACAGTAACGGTAGGGAATGTAGAGAACGCTCTTATATAATAAAATGACAGTTTTCAAGAGTGTGAAGGTGTTTATGTCAGCGGAAAAACAACACAAACACAACATACAAGCGCGCACACACATCGACACAGCTGATCTAGGGCGCTTTGTTCCGTTCAGAAAGCGACAACTAACGCATTAGCAGCGACAAAAACAAAATGTTACAATGCATCATATGCACATTATCACAGCACATGCATGGAACAATGAAACAAACACTGCAGCGTCGTGACGTCACGACTCAAAAATATGACATTCAAACACTGGTGTAATCACGCATTTGTCTTTTATATGCTATATTTACCTCTGTCAGGTTTCATGTTGGTCACAGAGACCGTGATCCCCTCCAGGATGCCCGCGGTCCGTCTTCCGTCTTCAGATCTTTGTTTAGACTTAAAAACTCGTCCCTTAGACATCGGTTAGCTATCGATCTGGCACACAGCCATTCGGATTTTAACGATCTGAGCTGTGAGATCAAGCGTGGATCTATACGCCACTGTATGTTAAAAGTCCAGCGGTCTGATGAACTAGTCCATCAAAACACCAGCGTTCTACTTAAATAAACATGCAATTATCATCCCTCGTCTCTATCTAGATAAATATCCCGCCTGCCAGTCGCCTCATTGCCGATGCCAAAATGAGCTCCAGTGCCAACACACCAGTCTCTACTCTGCCACTGATCTGCTCAAATTAAAGCCACATGAGACGCATCGGGATCCCCGAGATCATTTTCACCAACCAGCAAGATCGGACCCCGGACTGGTAGATGAGACACTACCAAGGAACCACCAACATCATCATCATTATCATCATACTCCAGACTGGAGAAATGTTACGTGGCTGTGGCGAGTCTCACTTCAGCCGACAAGAAGTGGCTCATTTCTCTAAACCCCCTTCTTTTTCGACCACTTGATCATAAACCCTCCCCATAAAAGCAGAAAAACACTGATGACGGATCGACTAGGTTAGCAACTATCTGTGCGACGCGACTGGCAGAAAACGATGACGGACTCTAAACAGAAGTTTTCGAGATGTCTGAACGATATCTCGGCGATTAAATGATCAGCAGGGACAAAGCTCATGTTCTCTCTCTCTCCCTCTCTCTCTCTCTCTCTCTCTCTCTCTCTGCTTGTCAAAACAAATGCAGGAGGACAGCCTCTTAAGTCATGTGTCCCAACAACAGCTGGTCCCGCCCCTAGGTTGTATGTCACTTCCGCCCCATGGCACTCGCTTGAACCTGTTACCGCGGAAACTCGTGGATGTAAACCACTTTGGGTAAACACAAGTTTACAAGAGAGTGTGAACTTTGACTGCTTATATGCAAATGTGGTTATTCTGCTGGAACTCTCTCACCATGTAAAAACTCCATAAGCAGCTGTAATAATCTGTTGTGGTAATTCTAGTTGTTCAGGTTGTAATGATCAGCTAAATCCAGCTTGGGAGCCCAGCCAAAATGTCCAGCTTAAACCAGACTGGTCAAGTTGGTTTTAGCTGGATTTAGCTGGGCATTTTTCAGCCTGACCAGCTAAGACCAGGCTGGAAATGGCCAAAACTCCTCTAAAACTAGGCTGGTCAACCAGCTAAAACCAGCCAACCAGCCTAGGCTGGTGTAAGCTGGATTTGTCAGCAGGGACTGTATACTGTTTACAGAAATTAAGATCTTTTAATATAGATAAGTCACTCATGTGCATGTTTTACAGTTCATACATTTAGTCACTGTTATCATTTTCCTTGCTTTGTTGGTTCAATTCTCCAAGTGTGAAAAATAAGAGTTGTTTGGAGAAAATTGTGAACATAGGAGGAAAAATAATAGGGAGAAAACAGATGACCATGGCTCAGTTATACCATAGACAAGTTTTGAGTAAAGCTCAGAGTATTATGCCAGATGATTCCCATCCTGTCCACCACGAGTTTTATCTTCTCCCTTTTGGTATTCGGTACAGAACTCCTATTAGTAAAAAAAAACGGTTTAAACTTTCATTCATCCCCTCAGCTGTAAAGGTTTTAAATTTAGGGTAGAATTCGTATTGTATATTGTGTATTAAGTGTGACATGCTTGTATGCTGCAACCAAACTGCCTTCGGGAAATAAATAAAGACTGACTGACTGACTGAGGTAGACAACAACTATAGTAATATAAACAAATTAACCAATAGACCTACTGTAATACATTTTACATATAGGCAAAATTAGCCTATTGCTTGAGAACAGGGATGTGCAGTATTTATGATACATGTATTTCAAAATACCTACGTATTTTAAATACAAATAAGTATTTTGTAATTTGTAGTTGATAGAGCTGATGAAAACAGCTTAATGTTTCAAAATACTTTAGCGTCTTGTATTTTTGTATTTTTAAAATACTGTAAAATACTTTGTAAGAAATACAAAAAAAAGTCATTCTACATCATGCACCCTCTGATTGGTGCTTTGTTTGGATTTTACTGACTCTTCCATTTAAAGAAGAATTGAAAAAATCTTAAGAGAAAGAGTATTCTGTACAAATAATAGTAGTTTTGGATGGATTGCTGATGCCAAATGTTTGTTGTTAAAACAAACAATATAAAAATAAGTCCTACAGTGGCGATTCCTACAATACTTAATTGGCTGTTTCAAATGCCAGTAGTTGATCAGTCCATTGTATATATAATGAAGAGGAAAGATAAAAGCCTTAAGACGTCACAACACATAAAACACAACACATAAAACACAAATATTTAATAATCAAAAACTCTAGCCTAAAGAAACTTAATACCGTTTTTACATTGAGTATTGAAAAGTTTAATAGCAAAAAAAAAAAAAAAAAAAAACAACTGTGAACAAAATTTAAATAAACTCTTTATTTAACACCCTTTTAAAATATTAGGAGGTTGAAAAACCATTGTACAGAGGTGATGGCAATTTTACTGGCCACATCGCTATCAAACATTGTTTACTTCACTAAGTCAGTTTAATGGGGAAGTGATTCATCAAATAGGTCTAATTGATGGAATATTTGCAAAGAAATGTCATGCTCCTTTGGTATTTTGTAGTATTTTTAAAATACAAAATACAGTATTTTATTTTGATACATTTGTGACTGCTGTATTTTGTAGTTTACTTTGATGCACCTAAAATTAAGGTATTTAGTATTTTATTACAAAAAAAAATAAACATTTCAATGAGAAAATTACCTTCATTGACAAAGAGTTGTAATACTGTAGAGTACAGTATTATACAATTTATTATAGTAGTTTATTGTTCAGCCTAAAATGAAAAATGTCAGCAATAAATAGCTACGAGATCTCTTGAAAATGGTCAGTTACTGGATTTACTAAGTGTGTTTTGTTTTAGTCTTTTAACATTTAAACATCATAAACATTTTAATATTAACTTTATTATTTCTTCCAAACGTTACAAAAAAAAAATAAAAATAAATATATATATATATATATATATATATATATATATATATATATATATATATATATATATATATAATAAAATGACAGTTGTACATAATATATGTAATATAAATATAAAGTTTCATTTGTTGTGATTAAAAATCAGTTATGTACTAAATAATGTTGTTTTTTTACTCACTGACATAAAAATAGTTTGTTGTTTAAATAAATGAATAAAGCATAAAAAAAGGATAAAATAAAAACACACAACTTTAAATTGTAAATCCAAATTTTCGTAACAGTAAAACAGTAAAATACAAATGAACAATTTAATCAGAACACATAACGACTGATACACATTAAGTGGTGCCAAAAATTCACATTGTTAGAGATGGGGAGTAAATATATTATAACTCAGTGTCACGAGTTTGCTGATAACTTTTTAAATTAATTCTAAGAATGCATGCATCAAATTGGCATAACTCATTGCAAATAGTCCATCATATTTACTATAATTAAATAATTTAATGCACAGCACTGCATGTGATTATTTCACCTAAAAAGCTCAAGATGTCAAAGTTTTAAGTGTTTTGGACTTTGGAACAGTTTTTAGTAAATTATCTCTTCAGGTGCTGTTAGAATGCACAAATCACTAAAAGCCATATACCAGCAGCTGGTACTGGTATGTGGTTGTGCATTTATTATGAATTATTATGAACTATTTAAAATTCTGGACAATTCATATGATCAAATAAATGTCAAAGGCCATGTGATTCTTCTTGTTTCTTTAAAGAGATTGTTCACCTAACAATGAAAATACTCTACATTAATTCACACTCAAAGTTTATCTTTCTGAAGAATGCTGGGAAAAAGCTGCCATTGACATCCATATCAGAACAAAAAATAAATGAAATGGCTTTTCCCCCACCCTTCTTCAGTACACCTTCCTTTATGTTCAACAAAAAAATAGACTTAACCATTTTATTTTTAGGTGGTGAACTATGCCATTATAAGCATATGCTTTTGTTTAATAATATAATCATCAGGTTTCATTCTTGACATCATCAGATCCTCAACAATTTTCAACAATTCATTCACTGGCTTTGTCTTTCCATAGTAAAGCAATTATCAGAATTAATGAATGTCGTCTAAATGTTAGCATGTGCAATCTCTATTAAATTGAATTTTTCCCAGGGGTTCAGGCCTTATTACAAAACTCTCCACTGTCTTTCATGCTATTAGATAACAGCACAGAGGTCATTGTAGCTGATTGATGGAATAGAGCTTTTACGCATCGAAGAACAAATGAATACCCAAAAGGATTAAACTGACCTTCATTTTTAAATGTCCCCCTACAGACAGATTAAAAAACACAAAACACTTAAGGATATAAATATAGGCTTAGATTTTCCACACTCTCTTATGAGATACTACAAATATTACTTTATTAGGAGACCACCAATCAGAATATAACATTTAACATGTGACTGGGTATTTTTTATTTCACATATAACTAAACGAAGACCAAGAATATCTCTGCAAAACCTTTTAAATTCTTAATTCTAAATTCCTTAAATATATGTTTACATTCAGGTTGACACATGGAACAAAGGGTTTAGTTATAGCAGTTGTGTCGTGCCACCTAGTGGACTTTGCTTAGAATCACATCTTGAGGTGGTGGTGGACTAAATATGCTGTATAATGTGATCCTTCCCAAAACTGTTTTCTATACTATGGAACAAAATCCATTTTGTAGAAATTAAAATCTTTTGGTGATTGTGAAGTTTGTCTTCGCGTGATTTAAATAACGGCAGTTAGTCAATGGAGTAGCAAATGAACTCAATAACTCAAATATTCATAACAAAATAATAATAATAATAATAATAATAATAATAATAATTATTATTATTATTATTAGTAGTAGTAGTAGTAGTAGTGGTGGTGGTAGCAGTAGTATTAATACTATTGTTATTGTTAGTATTAATACTATTGTTATTGTTATTAAAACGCCTGTAGACCATTTTGAGGGTTGTAAACAAAAACAATGGTCCCAACGTATATCCTGTTATACATTTTTAATTTCTATAGCTTATGAGAATCCAATAAGTGCCACATATTGATACCTATCTGTTATGACAGCTTTTACATGAAGCTACGATTGAATTGCCTCTTGCTACAGCTATGAAATAGTTTGATAACAAGCAGGAAATATTCATGGGCAAATGACATGGCCACATTAAAATGGTCTATAGAATGCTAGAATTGAACATTACCTCTTTAACAATTGCAAAAGTAAAAAATGTAATTATTTAAGAGTTCATAAAAAACATAAAAAAAACATATTTTGTTACGTTGGCAAAAATAAAAAACAAAAAGGTTTATATAAACATCATAACATAAAAAACAACAACATTATGACTTTTAATACATTTGGGTCAAAAGAGACAGATCAAACCCCATCAAAAGAGAAATAATAAAATTAGGCTATTAATTCATATAAACTGCAGTACAAACTGAAAAACAAACCAAAATTACTTTCGTTGCATCATTCATTTGACATTTATCACCACTTACATATAATTTTAACATTTTAATTTCCTTAAATATATATTTTTTTACTTTAATGTTGATTTTTCAGCAAAAATGTATTCTTTAAAACCAAACAAACAAATTCTCTCTCCCTTTTCCTGCAGAACATCTATTGTAAAAATCTTAAAGACAAGATTAACTAATTAACATTTTTAATAAATGAATGAATGTTTTTTTGTTTAATCTTGTTGTCATGTGATGGAACAGAAATTGAATGACTGACTGACTGACTGACTGACTGAATGAATGCTTAGATAACCAAATGGTCAAACTTCCCCCACATACTGATTAAAGCACAAAACAATTAAGGACATAAATAGGCTTATGCTTAACATTGTCTATTATGTGAAAAAAAAAAAAAAAAACATATTAAGACCTTCTTGGCAAAATAAAGTCAGATTTAAATTCAAATCCTTTTCTATTTAAATTGTCTTTATTTGGCACAAGGGACAGGTTTAGTGATTTATATATTTATTTTTATTGAATAACTTCAAAACATATAATGCAAGTAAGTACAACAAATGTAGAGAAAATTTCAAAGGCTAGCGGGAGTAGAATTCGCATAGCTTTTTGATTTTTTGAGGGTAATATGGACTCAATATAATGCTTTACTTCATTTTTAAATGCAATAAAACTTGAATTTTTACCTGAAAATTTACTTTTATGAATATGAAATTTAGCCATTAAAATAAACAAATTAATAAAATATTTTTGTCTCAAGTGTTTCCAAAATTCCTAAAAAAAACATCTTTCCAATGTAAAGTAATATTTTCATCAATATTAACAGCAATAAAGTCAATTACATTTCGCCAAAAAATACACATAAGGGCAACAACAAATAATGAACAGCGCTCTCTGGCCTCTGATTGCAAAAACACATCAATATCTTTTTAAAAATGTAATTAAATAAAGTTTGGCAGGATATATTCTGTAAAGGAGTTTAAAGGAAATCTCTTCAACCTTTTTTGTTCAGAGATAAGCAAAAGCCAAACTTTTATTCCAATCAACATCACTCATAAATTGATTCCAATGTGCTATTGCATTGCACAAGGGATAGGTTTAGTTATAGCGGTTGTGTTATGCCATCTAGTGGACTTTATGTAGAATCACAGCCAGAGGTGTGCTAAAATATGTGACACTTTACAGTTCACTGCTCTCTGTATGCTGCAGAGCATGCACATTTTTGGTCTAAAGATGTCAGTTAAATTCGTCTAAATGAATTAAATAAGATGTAATTATTTAAATTAATGCAACAGCAAATAAACTCAACAAATAAATAAATAAAAAAGTGGACAACCAAAAACTACAAAGGAATTTAACAATAAAAATGAAAATCTGATATCTGTATCCATACAGTATTTCTCAGAGTGAATTTGTATCTTAAAATATTGTTTTTGTTAGCTGGTTGGCATGAAAGGGAGAAAATAGGGAAGGGGAGAAAAAAAAATTACAAAATGAAAAGACCATTGAAACAAAATGAAACCATTTTATTTAGCAAAAAGCTAGATTTAAACCAAATGGTAAAAGTAATATTCAAATCAATCTAAGTAACAAAATAAATGCTTAATGTGACAAAAAAATGTTTTACTCTGGTGTCATAAAATTAGCTTTTAAAATAACTATTTATTTATTTATTTAATGTTTTTTTTCTTTTTAGCTTTGTTTCTGTTTGGTCAACATGCGGTTTAATTCAAAGCTTCAGCTTATGAAACACATCAGAGATATTTTAATTTATTCATTCATTTTCTTGTCGGCTTAGTCCCTTTATTAATCTGGGGTCGCCACAGCGGAATGAACTGCCAACTTGTCCAGCATTTGTTTTACGCAGCGGATGCCCTTCCAGCCGCAACCCATCTCTGGGAAACATCCACACACACTCATACACTATGGACAATTTAGCCTACCCAATTCACCTGTACCGCATGTCTTTGGACTGTGGGGGAAATCGGAGCACCAGGAGGAAACCCACGTGAACGCAGGGAGAACAAGAAAACTCCACACAGAAACGCCAACCGACCCAGCCGAGGCTCGAACCAGCGACCTTCTTGCTGTGAGGCGACAGCACTACCTACTGCTATTTCTAAATCTTTTATTTTAATCTTTTTTAAATTAATTATGTTAATTATCAGCTCTATCAACTACAAATAATTAATCTTTTTAATTTTTGTTTGTATTTAGATTTTTTTATAGAGAACACAGCATACCCCATTTCAAAAGATGTCAAGTTAATCTCTTCTGTTCCAAATCTGTCTGTGCATCCAAATCTGTCTGTGCAAGTTGCATCTCAAAGCTCACAGCTCATTTTACAAATCATCATTGACGTCATTAGCACGGCAACACAGCAGTCTGTGTCATTAGCTGAAATTGCTTCTTTCTCTGGATTTGAACCTTCTTCACACAGGGGCGCCCCCAAGGCCGTGGCCACCCCTGGGAAAACTTTGGCCACCCTTGTGGCCACCCCAATATGATTTTGCTGTTGACATTATTAATTTAAATGTACTTATGTAAATTCCCAATATTTCAATAAATAAACAAAATGCAGCCACTAAATTATTGTTGGTGCCACTGACGTAGCTGATTCACTACCTCTCCCCCTCAGCGCTGGTTCAACGCTGGTGAAAGCAAACTGACGCATGCGCGCAGAAAACCATTCCCGTGCGCCTCACGCACTACTGTGAATCCTGGTCGTTTACATGCACGCCGATAAAATAACCGTCTGTGTCGGCACGCAGCGAGTTGCAAGTCGACTAAACTAAAGTTTATATAATATGATGATGATGTAACTTTCACTAAGCATGGCTATAAAGCAGAAAGGAAGGATAAAGAGTCAGGAAGGTAAGACTTCATAACATTGATTCTCGGCCATGAGTCGGGTCTAAGACAAAAGATAATTCTATAAAACATATTTTTTTGTATTCTTTAGAATTGTCATTTTTAATATTCATGCAAAAGGTTTAAGTGATCTTAGCATATCACTCCAGTAACATTTAGGATTGAATTTTGTTCTTTATTTAGAATAATAATTGTATAATGATATTAATAATAATTGTATTTATTTAGAAAAAAATATAAATAAATATTTATATTTATTGAATAAAAAATCTGACAATTTAAGGGGGGTGGGGGGTGTATGGGGTGGTTCGCCCAGGGTGTCATTTAAACTAGAACCGCCAATGCCCTACCCGATCATCGTTGACAGCAGGCACACACCTTCAATAGACAGCAATGGGAATTTAATATTTACCTGAAGATACATCAATAGAAGAAGCTGCATTAATAATTTTGTGACTCAAAAAGGGATATGGCTAAATGATATTATTAGGGTCTGTATAGTGAGTGTGTGTATACAGTAATGCCTTTTGTTCAGTTTGTTCATTTGTTTGTTTAATTAATCAACTCATTAATTTTAGACATGGCAGATACTGTATGCTGTACAATAACAGTATGTGAAAAATAACTGAAAAGTTATTTATATATATGAAAAGTGTTATTAAACTAAATATTGATCTTTATTTGGTTTGCACATGTACTTGCTGAATAATTTCAAGGAAAAAATTGCAATATTTCATTCATTCACTTTATTTTCGGCTTAGTCCCTTTATTAATCTGGGGTTGCCACAGCAGAATAAATTTATCCAGCACATGTTTTACGCTACTGATGCCCTTCCAGCTGCAACCTATCTCTGGGAAACATCCATACACACTCATTCACTACAAACAATTTAGCCTACCCAATTCACCTGTACCGCATGTCTTTGTACTGTGGGGGAAACCGGAGCACCCAGAGGAAACCCACGCAAACGTGGGGAGAACATGCAAAATCCACACAGAAACGCCAACTGACCCAGCCGAGGCTCGAACCAGCCACTTTCTTTCTGTGAGGCGACAGCACTACCTATTGCGCCACCGCGTTGCCCTGCAATATTTCAAGAGTAATCAATTAAATGAATGAAAACCATATTATTTCATTTACTAAAAACAAAAATAGAACATTACACTGATTTCATTATTTTTTTGTATGCCACCCCAAGATTTGGTGTGGCCTCTTCTGGCCACCCCTAAGAAAATTTTCTGGGGGTGCCACTGTCGTTATAATGGCCCGTTTCCACTGAGTGGTACGGTACGGTACGGTTCGGTTTGGTACGCTTTTATGGCCGTTTCCACTGTCAAAAGCGTACCGAACCGAACCGAATCATACCGTACCACTTTTTCGGCACCCTTTCGAAAGGGTTCCAAACACGAGAAAGGGTACCAAAAGACGGAGCCACAGGCACAGCTGAATGCTATTGGTTTACAGAGATAAGTCATTCGCTTACGCAACAAGCCAGAATGAAAACAAAAAACCCGCCATGTTTGAAATACACAGCCGACGAGCCGAGACATTACAGCGGAATGATATATACATATAATAACGAGCCATGGTCGACCCGGGCTCAAACAAACCTTGTTGTCGTCTTGATAAACAGCCACAAAGCTAAGAAGAAGAGCAGATTTACCCGTGTGCCCCGTAGTTTGTTTACGAGCCAGTCTGAGGCGCGAGTGGTTTCGCTTTCTTGCTAGCGCTCGCGCGTCTAACATTATATCTGAAATAACAAACTTCTTGAGCTGATAATAATAACCTGCGCTTGATTATGGACTTGCTTTTGAAACCTGATCCTGTCAGACACTGACAAACGAGTGAAGCGTGAAGACACAAAGGAGAAGCCGGAAAAAAGGAGCACATTATTTTTCAGCAAACATGAACAAAATGCCATGTATAACTAACTTAATATCTTCACATTTTGGACTAATATGAACTGGGAATGACGGAATTACTCTCTAACCGAGGCTACATGTGCTGCTGAAGATTACATACACAGATAATAGGTTTTCACTGACTGTAGGCTATATTTTGTGTTGTTTTGAACCTAAATACGGACGAAATGTCTGCTGTGTGTAGTTCTTCTGTAGTTGGTAACATATCGGAGACTGTAAGGGGCTGTATGTGTTTATATATGTTCATTTATTTAGTTAAATATAATTACAGACGTTACAGTAGGCTGTTTCGCACTGTCATTGATCTGCAGTTATAATCAACTCATGTTCATTGAAAAGTTAGTAATAAACATTTCTACACAAGTATTTATGTGTATGAAGTGTCTGTTTTGTGAGAAGTGCTTCTCATGATATGTAAGTGACCCATACAGCTTTATTGTAGACATTTCCTCGAGCGAGAATGACGTCGACTGAAACTTTCTGTCATACACCACGCCCACCAAAAGGGTACCCTTGTTAGTGAAAACGCAAGCCTGATAAAGGTGACCCGTACCAAACCGAACCGTACCGTACCAGTCAGTGGAAACGAGCCATAAGATCTCTGTTCTGGGCGAAATGACTGCTCTGTGGAACGCTCTCTGTGTTGCTGCTGACATTACTGTAATCATAATAATACGCGCGCACCAAAATATAAATCGCGGCCTTGACTGTGTTTTTCCGAACCGTGGCTGGCTTGACCACAGTGCATAACTAGTTTATGACTGACAGTGAATTAGCAGAAAAGTTACAGAAAGTTAACAAGCCCTTTCAGAGAGGAAATTTGGAAACATTCGCAAAATAATATGTAATAAGTTAACTGTTTTGGATATTTGGATAACAGATGGACGTCCAACATATTTTGAATAGATATATCACCGTTTACCGAGATTCTTCAGCCCTAAAAATAAAACTCAGCCACAATTATGTCCTTTACTTGAATGTCAGGAGCTTATAGAGACTCTTTTGTTCATTAGTCCATTCAACAACACAACAGAACATTTATATGTTTTTAAATGTTTTTTTTATATATAATTCACATGTTTATTTCTTGACATTGTAAGTATTTCCAGCTACAGAGAGAAAACAGAATTGAGACTGTTAGTCATTACTTCTTAGAATGTTTTAAGGCACAATATGTAAGGTTTTATTTATTGAAATATCCATAAACCACTATAACAGTGTTATACACTTTGTTGACTTAACTACATTATGTTGTGAAGAAGGGGTTTTAAATACAGAGAAAGAAGCAATTTATCCTAATGACGCAGACTATGCTGTGCTGGAATGCTAATGACATCACACACTCTCGATTTCTGTTTTGGTTTTATAGAAAACAGGAAAACACCAAAGATGCTTTAATATGTTGTGCATTTTATTAGACTGCATTATAACATAACGTTATATTTAGAATGTATTTAGTATGATCGATGGCGGTCAACAGCAGCCGACTGTGGCATAATATAAGCTGGTGCTTTCATTAGCAACTGCTTCAGCAGTTTTACTTCATACTTCCATGATAATAAGTTTTGAATACTTTAACTCATCCATGAACATGATTTCTTTTAGAGTCCCAAAGCATAGAATGTAAGACCACAACTCTCATGATTCCACACTTAGTCACAATATCATATGTCTTTGTTTGTTGTGAAAACACATCCTCTAGTGGCAAAAATGACACACGGTGCCTTTATCTTATTTATTTTCTTAGAAATTAAGTAATGTTAGTTTACCTGTTTTAACTCTGAATGTAACATTGTTTTTAATGTACTACCCCCAACACTGCTTATTCTATACTTAGTTGCAGCATATTTAAGACTACAACTCCTTGTACTATGAAAGTTAAACAATAAGTCGCTCTGTCCGCACTTTAACGTTTGTATAAAAATACAAATCATGTCATCATTTACTCACCTTTTACTTCAAAATTTCTTCAAAATATCAGTTACTGACTTAAAAATATCCTCTTTAGCGTTCAACAGAAGAAAGAAATTTATAAAGTTTGGAACCACTTGAGAGTGAGTAGTGAGTACGAGCAATTCCATGCAAATGTCAACTTTGCCATGAAAAAAAGGTTTCACCAAAACAGCGAAACCCTTTCTAGGTTTTTTGTGTAAGCTTATATATTACTGTTCTGTAAAAATACTCAAAGATGTATCTGTCAGTGTTTTTAAACAATTATATTTGATTTACCAAAGTCACACAAGTGGCAATTTCAGATCCATCACATCCATAACGGAGAGATGTCACATACATAACAAAGCTTTTTTCTCATAAATGCCAAAACATTAAATAAAATAAAATGATTCATTTTTATTCTCTAAAGAGCCGACTGTTATCCTTTTGATTACCATTGTTTCTTTTGAGTTGTGCAGTTTAATTCACAGAATTACTACAAAGTATATTGTATACTGTAAACTCACAGACTTTTTTGGTCACATCCATAACGCATGCTTATTTTCCTCATTTAAAATATAAAAAATATATAATGTCAATATAATGTTTCAATATAATGTTAACATATACTTTCTCTGTGAATTTATGTTATGAGATTTTACTGCAAGTGTTACATCCATAATGCTGGAATTGCTCTGTTACACCAAATAACACCAAATTGCTACTGTTACACCAAATAACATTTTAACCCCTTGATGGCCCCACCAAGAAAAAAATTTTTGGATTGCATTTCTTAACTCCTAATGTCGCTAGTTTACATGCTCCAAATGCATTTTTTAACACATCCCATAATTTCTAAAATATCAACCTCTACCAAATGGTAGATATGCCGGTTTATGTTAAAAGTACTGGAATTAATACATGTACTATGAAAAATCTGAAAATATAAGACCAATTTATTTTTAAATATATAATCAAAATAAAACATTTTTGTCATCATCTTTATTTTTTTGAAGTATACCATAAAATATTTCAGATTCTCATTTAACATGTTTTCTTGTCAAATGTAGTAGTGCAACAGGATTAAGTTTGTTTGATTTTTTTGTAAACCAAAAATGCTGTGTAGTGTAAACCATTATTTAAAACAGTCATTCTTTAAATCAGTGTTTCTCAACCACGTTCCTGGATGACCACCAACACTGCATATTTTGGATGTCTCATTTGTCTTTCACACCCATTACAGATCTTTCAGTCTCTGCTAATGAGCTGATGATCTGATTCAGGAGTGTTTGGTTAAAGAGACATGTGAAAATGTGCAGAGCTGGTGGTCCTCCCGGAGCGTGGTTGAGAAACTCTGCTTTAAATGACTTTAACTGCCATTATTTAAAACTATATCAAAATATGGTCAACCATTTCGTAGAGCAGGCAGTTAAAGCACCAAATATCATAAGCGTCTTGTGTAATTCATGGTAAATGTGTGATAGTCGTTATTTTGTGATCAGACTAAATCAATCAAATAATCAATCAATCAATCAAACAAACGGCAGGGTGTATTTTAATGTATAAGAAGACCTTTCTCATCTTTAACTCTATTGTATGTTTTTACGTATTACTTGTTTCACACATATAAAAATTGTATGCTAAAAATCTAGCACAACACAACATCTTTTCACCAAATTCTTCATGGTTATTGTACAGTACAGTAATCACCAAGTTTTTTTAAAATCTGTAAATATTCTGTTAGGGGTCATTTTGATGACATGCATCAAAATAACAACACTGAAGCCGAAAATCAAAAGTGAAAAGTGTCTGTTAGTGTTAGTTTATAGCAGGGATGTCAAACTCAATTCCTGGAGGGCCGCAGCTCGGCACAGTTTAGTTCCGATCCTAAACAAAAACTGATCAAACTAATTAAGTCTTTTAGTCCTGTTTGAAACCTACAGGTAAGTGTGTTGAAGCAGAGCTGAAACTAAACTGTGCAGGGCTGCGGCCCTCCAGGAATTTGAGTTTGACAGGAGTTTGACATCCCTGGTTTATAGACTAGAGTAAGAAATTAATGTATATTGTTATTATTAATGCCCACAAGTACATCATTTCCAAGACCAGGAGCTTAAAATGTAAGATTTATTTACAATACAGTTTGTAAAGCAATATGTTCTGTCTTTTAGTAGAGATATTAAATGAGACTTGCTTTGTTTACCACATAAGTGGATCTAATTGGACTTTGTAAACATTAAATAAAAGTAAAAAAATGTATTATTAGTTGATTTTATATATTAAGTTTTTAGTTTTGATACTCCTAAAATCATTTAGCATAAATCCGCAGTTTTTTACAAAATTCTCAGCAGAAATAGCAAAAAATGTCAGCAGATTCTGTCTGGCCCTACCAATATCACAGACATAACAGTTGGAAATGAAAGGAAAGAAAGTCAAGATGTCTGGTTGTAATGTGCTGGAAAACCCAACCTTTTTATTTTCTACATTTTTGTGACTACAGAAATGCTGAAACATTTGAACACTGAAAAAAGCATGGTGACATCATTACTTGCATCTTTTTTTTTTCTTTTTCAGTTTTTTTTTCTTGCGTAGCAAACACAGAAGATGATATTGCACGGCATAGAGAACAGTAGCTAACAGGAAAGAAGAAAGGAATAAAAACAAACAAACAAAGAATTAAAATCGAGAGATAAGAATTTCAAACAAAAAGCATGACGCATTACAACCTGAGAGTAATACCTACTGCATTCCTCCACTGAAACAGACACAACATACAGAGAAAAGGAAAATGTAAAAAAACAGAACCAGCTTGATACAAGATGCACTGTTCGAAATGGAAACGAGCACTACTTTTTTTTTTTTTTTTTTTGCGAAAAAGAAAATGTCAGCAAGTTTATTTTTCAGTTTATCAAAACCTTCCTTCGTTATAATAATCATCGCTGGAAGTAGTCCCTCTTGGACCTACAAAAAAAAAAGGATTATTTAAAAAAATGAAAAACATGATTTTTGTTTTCCAGCTGATTGTCTTAGGCGCTCTCAGTATTATACGGCACACAGAGCCAAGCCTTCTATCAAATAGGAACTCCTTTTCCACGACAACCAACTGGGATAGGAATTAATGATTAGAGCAATCCCAACATTCACATACATCGAGCTATCTAAGCTAGACACTACTTTAGAGGGGTGGGTCGGGACGGAGCATAGGGGCTCGGGAGGAGAAGGGGGTGAGTATTCTGATGCAGAGCTGCTGTGATGCTGTGGGCAAACACTTCTTTGACTGTGTTGTGGGAGGGATTCTGGGCAGAGAGGCTCTTGACTCGTTATACAAAACAAATCCTAAATGCTGCATCTGGATCATCTCTCCATTATACGCAACATATAGCCAACAAACCTAAAGCACAGAATGAAACAACTCTGATTGTACAGCACAGAGAGACTATCCTGCTTTTTTCTACAATCCTGCTAAGTTAAGGAACATCGGTTTTCGTAATGTCATTATGTGGTACCTTCTTTCCAAAGCAGACACAAACACAAAGTCCCCAATGAGGTGAACTTTCAAATATAAAGTCTGAACCACTAGCAGCATCAAACAAATTGATTTTTGTTGTTGTTGAAGTAATGATACCAGTACTAAATCTGTGGGTTTGAGATGGTTTAGTCACAATGCAGAAGTTTAAAAGAAAAAACAATGTAGTAAAATGAAATTATAGTCAATGTTTTGCCAATAACTTTTGGCAAAAAGTTTTTTTGACTTTTGGAGGATTCAAAATAAGACACACAGTAAAACTTAATGATTTATGTTATTTAATGAGACAAATATTGACAAAAAATTGTAAAAACTCATAAGCACTAACAATATAGCATAAAATAGTAAAGTTTTTCGTAAAATACCATCACGATATTTTATGAAAACATAATTGCCGTGTTTTCTTACAAAGTTTGTCAGTAAGGATTTTACAAACCCAGTCTTACTTGAAAAGGTCATTATTTTATTTTTATGTTGTTTCGTGAAACATACTAGTATACTTTTTTTGTGGAATTAGTAGTTAACTTGTAATAAATAGTATAAATTATCATTATAACACTTTTTGCCAACAAATTTTTGGAGCTTTGTGCAACTAAGTCTCACAGGAAAATGTAAATATAATGTATAATGTAATGTAAAGTTCATATTAGTACAACTGCCTTTGTATAAAAATGTATGATTTTGCGTAAGAAGTAAACATAAAAGATTCTAAACATAAAACTATACATAAACATAAGGCTT
Organism: Danio aesculapii; assembly: GCF_903798145.1. Classification (NCBI taxonomy): domain Eukaryota; kingdom Metazoa; phylum Chordata; class Actinopteri; order Cypriniformes; family Danionidae; genus Danio; species Danio aesculapii. Next base: position 7,458,052 of record NC_079452.1, on the reverse strand, counting down.
TTGGGGCATGAGAAAATCTTATGAAAATTGACAAATGGGATTGCACCAATTCATGCAAATTATTAACTATTTATCAAATATAAAATAACTGAATTTCCATCAGATTGTCTGTGATGAATACCACTGATACTCCTTTTGACATCGATAGTGTCCAAAGAATTCAGGAGAAAGGCCAGGTACAGTTTATCTTTAAAATAATCATCCCTAATTTGGTAATTTGGAATTATTTGATCATTAATCCGAGTTGTTTGGGAACGTGTTTGAAACTCATTCCAGAATTCTTATTGGTACTGCTAGTGGATCAGAAGTTACGATCAGCTTCAAAATACAACATTAAACTCACACTTTCGCCCTTCCCAACACATGCACACACCAATTCCTGTTTTCTTTTAAAATTTATTAGATTTTGCTCATTGTCAGTACACATGTTCCAACCAAAGTTAACATCAGATGGATCTAGGCGGCTGTGCCACGTCATATAAAAAACAACCCAGCGACGTGGCCCCGCCCATGGCAGACCTGCTGCCCCGCCCACGCTCCACCCACTCAAGTGTCTGACACAGCAAAGTGAGCAGGACTTGTAGCCCTCAATCCCAAAAGCCACAGATTGTACTGTTCAGCAGTATATGCCCCCCAGTAATTTGAACTAAAGCTTGTCTACATTGTCACTCTATGCCCTCTACTGGTTCATACCCGTGCAGACAGCAATTGACCTCACAAACGCCAGTGCTTATGCAAAAATTACGCTACTTCTTTCGTCATCCCCCCTCCCCACCCTTCCCTCCCACTTTTTGGTTTGGTTAGAAAATCTTTGGATGTGCAGCAATACCCATAAAACAATGATTAGTAATACAAAGACAAATCGTTCTGGACATTTAAATAACATAAAAAAACATAAATCAAAACATCACACTGCTTGTTGTTGCTGCTATGAGGTCAGCCCTCTGTGGGTGACCATTCAGATCTCTGGCAGTGTATTCGTACATGGGCCAAAGTGCCATCTAACATACAAACATAGAGGAGTGGAAATTCATCGATATAGCTACACTTCAGACATAAGGCTGTAAAATAAAAATGAATGTCCATTTTTTTTGTTACGTTTTGTTTTTTTTTTTCTCCAAAAAACCTACTATGTACAAATCTATATTTTCTACAAATACATAAATTAAAACAGAGGATAAGCGATACAAAAAGAAAAAAAATGCAATTAAATAAATGGAAATCACAACACAGTAGTAGAAGAAAGTGAACGAATAGACACAGAATCACAGCAGTTGGTTTTACCCTGTAAAAAAGAATAGTCAAACATCCTTAAAGTATCGGAATAACACAAGGCTTTAATAAAAAATAAGCTTCTTCTTTTTCCTTTCTGCAAGTTTCGGTCTGCTATCACAGAAACTCGCCCCTTTGGTGACCAAAACTGAGCACTTTAGCCAAAACCATCAAAATAAATACTCATAAAGCTTTTTTCCCGAAGTAACATCAACGGTTTACCAAACTAGTTCAGTTCTGTCTTAATCACATAAACTCTCTATACAACAGAACTGTGAAAATTTATTACTATGAGGTATTCAGATATTGGTAAAGATGTGCACGGCCTAATCGGTGGACACACCCACTGGTGACGTGGCGAGAGGGGGGGAGGGACAAGCGGCAGATTTGGCAGGGTGGTGAAAAGGAGCTTTGGTTTGTCAGCAAAGAGTTGGAGAAAGCAAGAGAAATTCCTTTGGTATGTTTTCATTGCATGGTTGCACTGGCAAAAGCACCACGGTGAGAGAGAAGAAATATTCCACTTTTTTCTTCATCAGTGGCCCTTCCACAGGCTGAGGTATTCCGAGAGTTAAAAGGTGGGTGTCGAGAGGTCAACGGCGGTTTAACACTTTGGTTCAAGCAAGGCACTCGTCCTGTGAGTTTAACACATGTCTGCCGAGGGCGCTGTTACACGAGCACGGATGAGTGATAGGAGAGCATTAGAGCGAAGGAGAGGAGGGGAAAGGAGTGGAAACACACCATCTATTCATCCACCATATCATTCATTTAGGCCGTGCAAAGAGAACAAATCTTTGGTAATCTTTGGTATCATTACTTTGATAGAAATCACGAATGGAAACGGACTGAGGTAGCATCTTTGGTTCACACTATAAATATCAGCAGGTCTTAACATGTTTGTTTTTTTTGGTCATTTTTTTTCTTCTTTTCTACATGAGGAAGCAGCGCTCTTTTATATATGCTTCGATGTTGTAATAGTCGTAAATACCAAATATATATTTTTTAAAGCTAAAACACAGCACAAGAGACAACAAGGCCAGATATCTTGTGAGTTTTGAGTGAGTCTGTTATATGAAGCGAACGCATCACCCTACTTTGGTCTCCATAATGCTTTCTTCCTAGTTGTGAAATGCATAGAATGGGCTCCCTCTCTCTACAAGTGTATTGGGTTTGGGCCTGGATAGGGGACACTGCTGTGGTGTTGATGGTCGGTGCCATAAAAATGATGCATTAGACAATGAAATAGCCTTCTATCAAGAAATAAAAAGTATCTAAGTGAGCTTAATGGGAAATGATACATGACAGCACATGGGTTATGAGTTTTTGAAAGCATGCTGACAGCCACCACTCACTACACTGACATTCTAGGGTTGAGAAGTGATGCATGAAAGTCTATAGTATAACACAAAACAACCTAAATTTCGATCTAATCAATGTGCTCCACAGGAATCTAGCTATAATAAATGACAAAAACCCTGTGCTGTAGAGTTTTAAAATAATATCTCCTGTGTAGCTGTGCTTTATGCATGGAGGTGGATATGAAATAATGACAGGTGCTGGTTGGTGTAACATTATCTTTGGTTTTCAGCAACTGGCATTTAAAAATACAGGTAAAAAAGGCAGGTTAAAGCTAGCAAAAATCTCCCTGAAATAATCACAAGACTGAAGGACGAGATAAGGTGTGTCCCGACATGTGTCTGACTACTGATTGAGTTAGTTTTGCGACAAAGAAGAGATCTAATTATATGTCGAATGGTTATAGAACCCACAGTCCATAGTCACCTGATCTGAACTGTCATAGGGTGTCTTGATAAAGAGTAATCAACATAGTTTGGCCTGATTAAAGCAACAATAATAAATAAATAAATAAATAGATAAATAAATTAAATACACGTGTTTCTTTGGTTCTACCATCTGTGATTGATTAATTGATTGATAAGTAGTGGAGATGGCAAGTTCACATGTATTTTAGGTTCCAATGTGACTTTCCAGCAATTAGGAAGAAAGCACTATCCTAAGGGTGACATTCAGGAAACCTTTGTCAACATTCTTCACCACCTGGTTGTATCTGGCATCCCTGGCTAGATGTGGGATACCTAAAAACACAGAGGTGAGTACGTGACGTCGCAAAATCGGACATCGGAGTGAATAACAATCACTCCACTTTTGAAATAATCACCAATCATTGATGAGAAAAGTTCTTGAAATCACATGAACATTAACGAAAGAAAAATGTTTTTTTTTTTTTTGTGACGCAGGTTATGGGGAAGAGTGGGGAACGACCAGTGATTGGAGTGTAAGTTCTTCTTCTTTTTTGCAGAATGTCAGACATAGGCTAAACGAACGAAGTCCTAAATGCGGGTCAAAGCAGTCTTTGGTGTTTTCTTTGGATATTATAAATATCAGTACTGTACAAGTTTTAAGGGCAAACGCTGTCTAAAATTGTCTTTTGTTAAGTTTTCTTTGTTTAAAGCTTTTCCACCGAAGTTTTTTTTTCTTTTTTTTCTCCCACAATGCAGCCGTTACTCCATCATGCTTTGGTACAAGTGCTGGAGGAGGAGGAGTTGGCCGAGTTGGAGCTGCCGTCGTCCAGCCACTTATCGAGGCTCCGTCGACGCGCGTTCATGAAAAAGTTGCTGACGGTAGCGAGCTCCAGGCCCAGCTGCTGAGAGATGGTGATTTGTAACTCTTTGGACGGACGCTTGTTCTCTTTGAATATTGCATGTAAAGTCCGACGCTGGACATCGGTGAAGACCAACCGGGGCTTCTTGGAGATGTTCCCCCGCTCGCCTTTACCGTGCTCCTGCTCCTTTCGCTTGCACGCTGAAAAAACAAAATGTCGATATGCAAAAGTCAGACATTTGTGGCTAACATGAAAAAACAGAATGATTCATTCGATTAGACATACTGTGAATTTCTAAAATGGTTCTTTAAAAATCAGACATGAGATAAGAATAAGATCAGACAAAAATACAGATGCTTTTTGGAGGATGAGTTAATAATTAATGCATACCTATTAAGAAATATTAATAAAAAGCTAATTTAAAGACACCAAGCATAATTTTAAATGAAGCCCGTTGATGTTTAAAGAAAGTCCTGGTGTTGCTTTTATTAAGGAAACCACAAGATGGCGCTATTAGATGGCGGGAAACTGCTTAAGCGGGTATTTACTTGAACTGTCACACACGCAAGCACACTGGATTCATCAAATGCAGTCTGTTTACTTAAACAAATAAACCGACTGAAGGTATTAGTATGCAAAAATAAAAAAAAAAAAAATAATAATTATAATTATTCATCCTAGTTCTGTATCATTATTGTAGCACATTGCCTATTTAAACAGTCTATAAATACATTCATTTGAGATGCATATAAAATTATTCTAATGTATTTAAAGATATGTATACTATTTACAAGAGATGCGTAAAATACACGATTTAAATATATTAAATTATTATATATAGTCTATTTTGTGTTTTATTTTATTTAGCCTATTCATTTATTTGTAAATCAAATAGCCATAACGCAACGAAAAAAAAGAAGAACGAAACTGTGCACATGGAAAACAGTGTGAAACTTTCGGGTAACTATTAACAAAAAGCAAATGAGCTCGCTATCATGTGTCATAAATCAAATCTGTGTCCATACGCAACAAGGCCACTGTGACGAGACTAGCAAATTCCCAGGAAAAAAACTGTGAAGCTCTTTATCCTTCAGCACATTTGATCATCACATATATGTACTGTTTGTCTGCAAATCATTAGACAGGCGACAGATAAGCGCGCACACGAGGGCGAGGGCGCGCCAATGGTCACTCATTTCACAGTGGCTCCAGCAACAAAACAGCATAATCTTACGCTTAGGCCGAAGTCGTTATCAAACATTATTTGCGCTACCAAATAATTTAGCATACAATTATATATAGCTTATATTATAGATGAAAAAATAGACAATAAATGACGCTTGATCGGTACATTGTTTTTAAGATACATACACGAAACATTTAAAACGAAACGATTAAATTATTGATTGTTTAACTAAACTAACATTAAACTAATTGTCTCGTGTTGTTATTATTATAATTATTGATTATATGGTTCAAAGTTAGTTTTGAAGTTTTAGCTAAGCCACAAAGATTTGGTTTCGTACTTTTATATTAATTTTTAAATTAAAATATATTTTAATACTTAAATTTAAACCAATTGTAATATGTTATTAGAAATAATATTTAATAATCATTACTTTAATATTCTAAATAGTTTTTAGGCTACTATTGAACATGTCATTGAGAAATTCGCATTTTTTAAATAGCAAAACAATACGCAAATATAAATTAATTATGCAAGAATTCAGGAGGGCTATTTTTTTTCAGATACAATTAGACCATTAATCCTATTATTTTTACGTAAAACAAAATTAAAATGTAGGGTAATCGTAAGCAATAATATGCTAAAACATAAATACATAGAGCTAAATCAAAACGCAGTTGAATATAAAAGCGTAAACCACAAATTCACGGCATAAAATCACGAGTTTGTAAAAGGTGTAAAAGAGCAGTGATCTGAAAGACTGCTGAGTGGTCTACTGTCTTACCTTACTAAGGAAAAGGAGAAGGGAACCGAATTTGAATAATCGATATACCAATTCTATATTTACCTCTCAGTAGGCCGATCACATACCCTCAACCATGTGTACGCAATCAATAATATACATCACTGTGTCTGGAACCTTAACTAATTTAAATATCATTTAACGGCATAAGAAATAATTTCACTACCTCGAAATATACTAATTGAGGAGCAACGAGAAGTTCAATAGTGTGTTATTACATTTGTTATTAATTTTATATTATTATTATTATTATTATTATTATTATTATTATTATTATTAATTTTAATAACGAATAGTAATAATAATAATAAAATTCGAAAAAATGTAAGTAGTTTCTGGATGTTTCACTTCAATAACAACAAAAATAAAACGAAAAAACACATAATTATGAAACAGATTTTATGTGAATTTATTTAAAGTAAAGACATATTTTGACCTTTACAACGATGGCTGCAAAACATTGAAGCATAATCTAAGGCCGAATAGGGATCCAAAACCAAACAAACATGAGCTTAACATTTATGCACATATAGTATAGCATAAAACTATGACATTCTTAGTAAAAAAAAAAAAATTCCATATCTAAAGAACTGCTAAGAATGACAACCACAAAGAGAGAGAGAGCCTACAACCTTCATAAACCTCACCTCATAATTAATTCAAATTATTCTTTTTATTTGGTCCAAGAAAGTTTTTTCATTTGTCAAGTATAGCCTTATTGCAGGTGCTTAAATAAAATATATGTGCAATTACAACTGATATAGCTGTGCAGAAAAGAGACATTCGTATTTAAGATGCTCTCTCTTTTTTCACTGCTGGATTTGAACGGATCAGTGGCCCCCAAAACCGCCCGCCAATTGATTCTAATTCTCGTGAGGCAAATTAATGGAGCCCCAATCAGTTAATTAAAAAAACCTACATAGAGACCACGTCACTATAGCTGAACAATAGATGAAAAGATCCAGCTAGGAGAAGACAGAAGAAAGACTTGTCCTTTTCTAGCAAACCAAACACACACTGCGACACGTATTCAAAGACGGGCTCAGCAGTGCGCGTAACATATTTACGCACTCCGTTTTTAAAACCAAAATACACTCAAGAGACTTGCAACTGTGTTTGACCACAATTATTAATGTTATAAAAAAAGATTTATATCAGGGGTTATAAACGTGTTGCAAAAACAGGTGGACACTGGGACGCTGCATCCATTTTCACATGGAGACAATGGGACTGTGGTCACCGAGCCTTGCAGACGCACATTTCTGATCAAACTATTTTTTGTCGGCTCTTCCAATGTAACTCGGCCAAACAGCCCACAACAAACAAGCAAAGCAATACAAACCCATTACACGGGATCACTTTACCTAGCTGGTCAATATTTTACATCGAGAAACACAAGCTCAAGTTTGAAAGCATCAATATAAATCAAAAGTGACACATGATGCACGAAATAAAACCGCATAACCTGAAAAAAGCCTAATTTCCAACCTCCAAAAAGCGCTGCAAACAAAACATGAACGCTGAATGGAAACTATTATGAAGTGTTGTGATGAAATGAGGGTGATACACTGAAGATAAGAGAAGAAGTGTGTATTACCTATTGTTCTCTCACCTGCGAGCCTGAGCGCGGACATTCTCTGAAACTCAGGCTCCTGCAACCATTTCCACATCCTACGGAAGGTTTCCCGACCAGACTTGAGCTTGCTCCAGGGCTTAGGGTTTCGGAGCAGGTCCGAAAGCGTCCCTTGCGAGCGACACAGCACCCTCTGGGCGAAGATGGCCTGTGGAATGCTGTATCTTTTGAGTTCAGTGGTGATCCTTTGCGCCACTTCTTTGGTATTGACCTCTTCCATCTGACCTGAACTACTACCGTTGTTGAGCTGCGATCCGGGCACGGAGGAGTGGTTTTGCTCCCGAGTGGAGCCCAGCACCTGTCCGTGGCCCTGGGCGTTCAGATGGGCGTGCGGGTGATGGTGGATGCCGTTGATCGGCACCATGCTCGCCGAAGACGCGCTCATGTGCTGCTCCCCGTGTCGAGCCAACATCGCGGGGTGATGTGCCTCAAATCCGTTGGGTGTGAGCATCTTCTCGGCGGGCATGGTGGCCCCGGGGTGCGCGTACGGCGGCAGCCCCTGCTGCGAGTTGTGAATGCCGCTCAGTCCGGATCCAGACAGGGGCGAGAGGCTCTGTCCCATACTGGCAACATCCTTGTGGTAGGGAGAGTAGAGGTTGTTCATCGGAGCCAGACCCCTATCGTCCCTCATCAAGGTGAAGCTCCCGCTGACGTTCCCCGGGATCCTTTGGTGCGGGTGGTGATGGTGGTGGTGATGATGATGATGGTGGTGCGGAAATTTGTCGGAGACGGTGGAGATGGGCGGTAAAGGCTGCAGCGGAGTGAGGGTGGTGTAGGTGCTGCTCATGCTCATCCCGGGGGGAGCCTCGCATGCCATGCTCATGGCCGGGTGCAGGTGCGTGGCGAGCCCGGGATGCTCCGGGGGCCGGTGGTGATGATAGTCGCCGCTGTCCAGGATTGAAGCCATACCCATGGAGCGCGCATGGGCTGACAGACTGCTCCGATGACTCCTGTGATGAGCGCTGTCTCCGGTCATGAGATCCGCCGCGCTGTGGACCGGTTCATGGCTCACTCCGTGCAGATCGCCAATGTTCTCCATCGACAGCTGGGCGTTCATTATACGTGCAAGCTTGTGGACAAATCATCTATCTGATATAGCGGAGCAGTGTCCACAGAAGTGCTCTCATTGGAAAAGTTCTGTTCTTATATGGAGTAATTTTTCTTTGCTTTCTTTTCTATTTCTTTCCCTTTTTTCTATGTTTTATAAAGTTTTTATATTTTTTCTAAATGTTAAGGCCCCCGTCCCTTCAGCAGTGCATGGTGTCGGTGTGCTCGCGTCCCTCGCCATCTCTTGCCATGTCTGCTGTTGTTTCGCGGACTGATCCGTGCTGCGGCTGCCGCTCTGCTTTCCCGCGCATGCGCGCTGATCCCAACTCCTTTTACGTCACTTATTAAGGAAGTTGCACCCCATTGCTATTAAATAAGAATGCCTCCTTTTGGATGTGTGGCATGATGAACCATACACAAGCTGTTATACTTAGAAAATAATAAAGGATGTGAAATGGATTGGAATGAAGTGTTAAGCTGCATATCCTTTGATTAAACATCAGATGAAGCATCGTGCTTCTGAATAATGCATTAAATAAAGGTAATTAGTTTGGAAGAACCTCCTTAATTCAATGGGAAAAGAAAACACACTTCCGGGTTCACCTGGGGGCCTCTGTTTGTATGAATATGCATATTAAATCCCTTCTTCAAATTTGTCAGAAACGTTTACATGAATTTATATATATATATATATATATATATATATATATATATATATACAAATAGGCTTGTAGCCTATAGCTACAAGTTCAAATATATACATCATCATCACATCCAGGCTAAATAAAGAAGCCACACTACACAGAGTATATAAATATTTGTTTTATTTTCAGAAAATTATGCAAGTACACATTATTCAATGTAATTCATCTCGTCTTATGCAGAGTGGGAGTGTTTTTGAGTTCAAGGACAGACTTATTGGTAATAGGCGGAGAAAGGCTAGACAGATGTTTCTATTGTTGTGCTATTAAGAGTAACGAACCAAGCCATCAGGAGTGTGTCCCGCTTCCGTGGCCTGGCAGTATAATGACACAGCACATTACGTTTCATGGGTGAACTTCGTTCTGCACATAAATGAATAGGCAAAACCGATTATACAGCAAATCAGTGCGACAAACATGCATTAATTTTTCTTGGATGGACAGGTTTCTATGAATACAATTGAACTCCATTGAGAAAGAAGTGCCACAATGCGACTTTATAAAATGCAGGTAACCAATAGATAAATGTACATAGAATTATTTGTAGCTTGCATAGACAAAAATAGGTAATAATGTAGTAATTAAAAACTGACATTATTTTTACGCAAAGTCTTTAAAGTGAACAAAAGTGAGCTAGGCAGTTATTAGCCCCCCTAAACACCCTCACGCCCACATTACAGAGATATCACTTTGCACGACTTCACATTGTTTATAGTTAAAATCGACTCCAAAAAGTCAGTTTCATGACCAGTCAGGCGAGAGAACGGGATAACCGGACAGTTAGGAGCCTCGGCGAAAGCGTCCAAGCCCGGGTGGGGTGACAGCTTGCAGTGGTCAGTCCTGGGGCCCCCAGCCCTGGGCCCCCCGCTCGTGCGCATATAGGGGACATGTCAAAGGTGACGCTTCAAGACTCCTGAAGCTAACAGCTGCGGGGGAGGGAGAGAGATTAACTTTTTCAGACTTTTCCTTGTTTCTTAGGGACCTGCTTAGTGACAAAACACACATGCATCTGCCAGGGTCAAGAACAATGCCATTCGGATTAACGAGTTAAGAAGAACAGAAAAAATGATCAAGTTAAATTACGACAAATTAGAAGTCAACACGGATCAATTGTGGATTTGAGAACTGGAGATGTGACATCAAGTGGTTAACGTAACAAGAAATGAATAATAGGTATCGCATTATTGTAAATAATAATAATAATAAAAAAATCTGAAATTAGTATTGCTATTATAATAATTGTTGACAACTACGCAAACCATAAAGCTTTCAGAAGAAAAGTAAAACTCAGTTGAAAACATAATAACAAACCAATGCAAAAACAAATCTGAATCTAAAATTATTATTACTATATAAACTATTATATAATTGCACATTAAGAATTTCAAAGAAATAATCTGTCAGGCTCACGGCATCCTTTATTTTTACATAAACAAAAATGGCAAGCCATACAGTGCAGGTCACAGACTTTGCATTATCACCATCGACCATTAATTTGATGAAAAAGATCGTATTCAAGCACGAAATTTAGCAGCCAGCCACATCTGCGCACATTCTCATAGTGGTCGATATTTTTCATTCGCACTCGTGTCTCCGTGACGTGCGCAGCGGTGTGTGTGTAGCCTGTGTGTGGGGGTGATGCAGGGATCTTCTGTTGAGGCCTACCTAAAGCGTCTCTTTTTTGCCTCTGAAATCCGAATTTGTAAATATTTCTACTGTATACAGAAGTCTTGGAAATATTAGTTGGAAATATTAAAAACCCTGCATTTAAATACGCGTCTCATGGAAATCATTGTTGCGTCTGGTGAAACTGATAATATTTAATAAATGTACAATTCTAAACTGAGCCAATGCATGTGAATGAGAAAAATCAATAAGCGAATTTCAGCAAATCTTCAAAGATTTCATACGTTTTATTTACACATCAATTTACATCATAAAAATGGAGCGTAAAAAGGCAGCAGCGATGAAGCAAATATTGATCCCAAAATTTCCCGTTTAACATTTCTTAATGGGGTTTGTGCACTTACTCACAAGAATATTCATTTTTAAGACGTTTGCTCCTGATCTTTCCCCTTAAATCGTTAATTGGGCGCTTGCTTTTTTTTTATGTGTAGAACAGTTTTAGAGCCCCTTTACTTTAATGCAAACCTGAGCACTAATGCATATGAAACAAACAGAGGCACGGATCAATAAAGAGTCAAATATTTACACGACAGGGTGATGGTAATTTAAAAACAAACACAATTACAGTGTTTTGCGATGACATTTCGCTAATAAACCAGCAATTATAATGTTTACCCAAATACGGTTCGTTAAAAACAAATAATCTGGGATGAGTTGTATTGGTTTTAAAAATATAATTATTATAAATGGTGAAGAATGTAAATGTAAAACTACTTTTTAAATGTCTTTTGAACAATTAGGTAATTTAAGGTAATATTCGATTATGAATACATACATTCGGCAAGCAACCCTTGGTTAAATGCAACTGTTTAAAATCATTGAATATAACTTTATTACACACTGTTTATTATTATTATTATTATTATTATTATTATTATTATTATTATTATTAATAATAATATTTCAATTGCAGCGTTCTCAAAATAATTTTATAATTTAGGATGTATGTTACTATACAGATACAATAACATTGTTTGATGCCATTATAGATGTGTTAAGTGTAAAAGACACATCACTACATTAAAAAGTAAAATTAAAAGAAATCGAATGCGTAGTTCAGGGTTTCAGAGGCGAAACAGAGGCTATATTTTCTAAGTAATATAGACTACCGATCTGAAGGCGTTTTGGGCAGGGGATGATTGAAATATGCAACAATCGATTCTGGATTACATTAGCGGATCAGTTTCCTTCAATTGAAAGTAGAATGAAAAGATACAATTACAGCAACACTTAGGATGGAATAAGTAGCTGAAAGTGTTAATTGATTGTTTAAAGGGGATCAGTTGGAGATCATTTGAAAGTCCGTCCACCAAAGCAAATAACAAATTCAGCATGCCGATTTTAATTCAGAATGGTTTATTATTGTTCCTACACGTGAGAAATCAATATATCGATTTTAAATGTTTATCCTATTTACCAAGGTGTCATCTAGTAGGCTATACAACAAGAAGTGGCCGCTTATAACCAATTTTACTTTGAACGCGATATGTAGCCTAATAATAATAATAATAATAATAATAATAATTATTATTATTATTATTATTAATAATCATATTATTATTATTATTTTTATTATAATTATTATTTAGCCTACTCTAATATAAAAATAAAAGAAAATCTGTTTACTTTTAACAAGCCAAACAATCCAATAAAACTGACGTCATTACAATTCTAGGTGCTTTTATTAGAGATTAGATTTTGTTAATATTAGACTATATTAAATTAATGTAAAGATGATTGATAAATGTAATCATGTTCAAAGCCGTAAAATATGAATTAAAAACAGCAAACAGCAAGTATCATTAAAATAAACGAACAATTCCTTCATAATATTAAAGAACAGTTATCGTTCATGATTATGTCAATTTTAATCAACTTCCCAGCTGAGGTAACAAGTATTATATATATATATATATATATATATATATATATATATATATATATATATATATATATATATATATATATATACATACACACACTTTGCATGTGTCTTGAGGTAAAACATGATGTTTTTAAATTTGAAAAACTGTTCCAAAATAAAATTTTAAATATGCAAATATTGGATCTATATAACACATTTTATTGATTTGATATAATACAATACAAAAAAATACAATTGCGACAGATTAAGAGCGAATGTGACAGAGAGAATGCACCCTGTTAAAACTGTACTAATATTTCAATATTTATAGAAGAGTGCAGGTTGTAAAATGCATGTTGTCATTGCAAACTCATATTATATTTTGTTAAACAAAATGCGCCAAAGCGCTGAAAAACTTTTAATTTGTAAAAAAAAATGTTTATCAAATGTCAACATTACAAGATACTTATTTTTGCGTTCTCCGTTTTTTTCATTTTCTTCTTTTCCTTTTTTGTTTGATTTACCAACAGTTTCCAGTGATTAAATCACTTTCTGAAACTTACAGTAAGATCACATGTATAATGATTACAGTGCAAAATAAGCGGGCAAAGACAGTCCTGAATCCAATCAGATATATAAACAAAAGAGCTTTCCTTTATAATTAATAATCATAATTAATGACGAGAACAGGTGACCTTCAGACATTTGTCAGACATTTTGAGTGAATCATCGTGATGTTTTTAATCTAATTATAATGCTATAATGATGTTGTGAAACCCAAACCCCTTGAAGTGCCTGATATTAAATAAAGCAGATATATACATGTGCCACAGACAAACTCCATTCCAAAGTAACACAGTGCATGAATGCGGGGTTGAATGGGTGATTATACGGTGCTTATTTTGAATCGAGTTTATGGGAATGACATGACGTATGATTTACAGCACTGAAGTAATTTGACAGTGCATAAAAGTGACCCTGACTTTAACCTTGTTTTCAAGTTCAGTAAACTCCACAGGACGCCAAATGTCACTGCATCCAGTAAAACAACATATACAATCATCATGCAGCGATACTTTCGTTTCTGTCTCTCTCTCACTCTCCACACACCCACACACACGCTTACACAATCACCTTCACATACGCACGACGCGCTCTTTATATTTTTAGTTATCGCTATCGTCAAGATATCATCATTGCTTAACCATGCACTTATACATGTACCTGTAAGTTTAGTGTGTTATCCACAGTTTGTTATGGACGGCAATCATTTGTTTTAGTGCATAATATGTTCTGCGCGTTCCGCGGGCACGGCGCTTGCTGCATCCATCCGGCGCGTCCCATCCAGCGGGATAATCGCTTTTCAACCATTTCCATGATCGAATCACAGCATCCACGGGCAAAAACTCCGTTTCGGTCGGCGTTGTTTGCTTGTCTCTCGCCTCTAGATTCTGTGTTATCCGTGCATTTAAAGATACGCGTGCATTTGAATAGCCGCGCGAGCAGTTATGGATCCGGCGCGGGCTGAAAGGGAATCAGTATGCAAATTATTTCAGTAACAATCGAAATGTTCGATCTGTGATCTGCGCACTCGCCTCTCACTCGCTCTCTCTCTCTTTCACATTCATAGCCCCCTTAAAGCACATTTCAGTAAACATAACATTGCGATTTTTCTAAATAAATATTTGAAATATTATGTGCATAATATAAAAAATGCGTCATGTTAACGTTAATAACTTCAAAGGAATAATAACGATTGTTAAAAGTAGACTACAGAATTTGCGTTGGGAACACACACACACACACACACACACTATATAAATATGAAAACATTACTACTTTTATAAAACGTGCCTTATAACAAACACACAAAACATATATGCAAATAGATTATTGTTAAACAGTCCACGTACACAAGCAAGAGCAGCAATTGTGCAGCTCAACCTTACTTACAAGTATACAGTACTTTAAGTCTACCATAATCCAGTTCTCGGTATTTTATGATAAAATATGTACATTTGTACACATATAAATGAACTAAATACATAAAAATAAACAACATTTAGGCTAATTTTATCCATATAAACAAAATTAAATAAAATGTAAGGTTTTGCTTTTTTCAAAAAAAGTTTTTATTCCAATTCTTTTTTGAAGCACAAAAATCAATACTGTTATCAATTTTAAATGTGCTTATCAGTAAAACTATGACTGTAGTTAATGAATTTAATGTATCACAATAAATATATAATTATACACACATTTAAAAACATCTGAAGATCTAAACAGATTTGAAATATCTCAAGCCAAATGTTTTGAAAACTATAGCACACAATTATCTGAGTCTGGTCTGTCTATGATTCATAAAATGTGTCATACATTTACTAGTGTAATAAATTATTTCCTGTGTGTTTACATTTGAAAAAATGTTTATAAACTATGTTCATATATATATATATATATATATATATATATATATATATATATATATATATATATATATATATATATTTTTTTTTTTTTTTTATTAATTAATTTATTTTTTGGTTGACTGGCACTTGAAGACTTACAATACAATACCAATCACAGCAAATAATAAACCTAACACTGAACAGTAATATGCATTTGAGCTTCATCTTGGAGTTGCAGGCCATCTGCCATCGAGATGGGTTTGAGGACGATGGGTCAAGGGTCACTAACTCAGGGTTCAAATGGTCAACCAGTGGTCAGTCCTCAGTTCTGCCAAATGTGATGCTGCTGATAATTTTTAAAAAACTTTACACGAATACACTGCATCTTATCCCAACAATGACCACCTACGCACATTTCCCAATCATACTGCGAGCAGGGATTCAGAAATTGCAATGGCAGCATCCAAATTTGGCTTTAGGGGAAATTTATAGCATACGCACACACATACAGAGCAATGTCTGAATTATTCAGATTTGGTCACGGAGCTGATACCGGTGCTGTTTCTGAACCACAGTGCGGTTTCTGAGCAGACCAGAGCTTGTTGATAAATCAGGCTTTGGCCATGATAATCTTTCATCATTAATATTTAATTAACAGGAGGCAGCTTGGTGCCTGTGCTGTACAGAGACTTAATTTAGCAGCTCCGTCCAGCCTAACAGGCTCTGGCCCATGTTCAGGAACATTTGCATAAAATAACAGAGTAATAACTTTTTAGTAATAACTATGTTAACTGTATATAGATAGATAGATAGATAGATAGATAGATAGATAGATAGATAGATAGATAGATAGATAGATAGATAGATAGATAGATAGATAGATAGATAGATAGATAGATAGACAGACAGACACACTGAAAAAAATTATTCAAAGATCATTCATTGGATTTACTCAATTTTTTTTACGTTAAGTGGTTGTAAACAATTTATTTGAGCTGAATTTAAACAAACAAATTAAGTTGAACATTATTAAATTTAATTTGTTTGTTTAAATTCAACACAAATAAATTATTTGCAACAGTTTTGCATGCAACACTTTTTTTCAGTGCAGACAGACAGACAGACAGACAGACAGACAGACAGACAGACAGAAGCAAACTTATTGATCTGCCAGCAGCAGAGAGTCACCATTGTGTAGATAATATTTTTGGTAAAATTGGGAGGGTTATTTTGAAACGCATTGACTCGGGAGAGTGAATATGGCCCTCAAAAGCTCACAGTGTCTGTTGGAAAGAGATTAAAGAGGTTTCAAAGCCATCTGCCATTTATAGACATATTGACATACGCAGAGTATAGATCTCTATTTAGTATAACCTTCATTAGCGAAGACATTATCTCAGCCACTGCTGTGAGCTGTACGTAATGTGTTAGATTTATAAACACACACACACTTACTCATGCACACCTATATGAACAAACTTTTGAGTTATTTCCTCCATTAATGGTAACACTTTACTATGTAAAAAGCACACATTAATGGCTTCCGTTACTATTTTTTAAACCTTTAACAATACCTAAACTTAACAAATATTTTACTAAGTTATAAAACTATACTATACTAAACTAAAACTAATAAGCACCAAATTTTGTTTGTGGAAGCAAATGTCATAATTAATTAGTAATAGCTAATAGTATGGATTATTCTCTAAACTAAATTATAACCCAATGGTTAAAGAGTTTATTCAAATAAATAAAGATGTTGTCTTCATTTACTCACCTTTTAAATGTTCCAAGACCTGTTCTGTTTCATTTTGTTCCAAACACATTTTGATGAACACTGCAAACAATGCTGGGTTCCACACAATCGAGTGTGTTGGAACAACATGAAGAAATTATGTTAACTTATAAGTTTTTACAAATCTAAGTGGATTTAACATAAAACAATTATGTTTTTCCAAAAGCTCATTTAAAACTACTAGTGTGAACAAACAGCAAACATTATTTTTTAAACGAATATTTGAAAGCATCAACCACTGACTTCAATAGTACAGATGTCAATGGCTGCTGGTTTCCAACATTCTTCAGAATATATTGTTTTGTGTCCAACAGGAGAAAGAAATTCATAAGTTATTAGAACCACTTTGGACATTTTTGTCTGAACTTTGCTGTAAAAAAAGCTGGGTTCCACACAATTCCTTTATGTTGTATATAAAGTTAACCTAATTGTTTTTACAAATTTAAGTGGACTGAACATAAAACAATTAATTTGTCACCAAAAAAAAAAGGGAATTTTCACAATATATCTGATAATGTTTTTTCTTCTGGAGAAAGTCTTATTTGCTTTATTTCGGCTAGAATGAAAGCAGTTTTTAATTTTTAAAGAACCATTTTAAGGTCAAAATTATTAGCCCCTTTAAGCTATATTTTTTCGATTGTCTAGAGAACAAACCATAGTTACACAATAACTTGCCTAATTACCCTAACCTGCCTAGTTAACCTAATTAACCTAGTTAAGCCTTTAAATGTCACTTTAAGCTGTATAACAGTCTTTAAAAATAGCTAGTAAAATATTATTTACTGTCATTATGGCAAATATAAAATAAATCAGTTATTAGAAATGAGTTATTAAAACTATTATGTTTAGAAATGTGTTGAAAAAAATCTTCTCCCCATTAAACAAAAGTTGGGGGGAAAAATAAACAGGGGGGCGGGGGGCTAATAATTCAGGGGGTTTAATAATTCAACTGTATTTTTTTGAGTGTATACTCTTTAATGTTCAACAAAGACAAAGCTGAAGTCATTGCATTTGGGAACAGAGATGAGGTTCTCAAGGTGAAGGCGTACCTTGGCTCTAGGGGTCAAACAACAAAAAATAAGGTCAAGAATCTTGGTGTTATTCGGGAGTCAAATCGGAGTTTCAGTAGTCATGTCAAAGCAGTAAGTAAATCAGCATACTCTCATCTGAAAAACATTGCAAGAATCAGATGCTTTGTTTCCAGTAAGGACTTAAAAAAAACTTGTTCATGCTTTTATCACCAGCAGGATGGATTACTGTAATGGACTCCTCATCGGCTTTCCAAAAAAGACAGTTGCAGCTCATGCAGAATGCTACTGCCAGGATTCTGACCAGAACCGGAAAATCAGAGTGCATCACACTTGTCCTCAGGTCTTCACACTGGCTCCCAGTTACATTCAGAATAGATTTTACAGTATTATTACTTGTTTATAAATCACTAAGTGGCCTCAATACATTACAGATATGCTCTCAAAATACAAATCTAACAGATCACTCAAATCTTTAGGATCAAATAAATTAGAAATTCCAAGAGTTCAGTCAAAGCAAGGTGAATCTGCCTTAAGCTACTACGCCCCTGCTGCTGGAATCAGCTTCCAGAAATGATAAGATGTCCTCCAACATTAGACACATTCAAATCAAGCCTGAAAACACATATGTTTAGTTGTGCCTTTACTGAATGAGCACTGTGCTACCTCCAACAGATCACACTATTATGTCTTTATTCTTTTTCATTCCTTTAACCTCCTAAGGCTTGAGTGTCCGCATATGTGGACAGCACATTTTAGCTCTTAAGTGGCTATTTAAAATTCTTTGAATGGTTTATATTTTGTTACAGACATACAGTGTCATCCGGCAACTGTTTTGCAGCATATGAAATGTCCCAAACCCTATTTTTAACTGTTCAAAAAGGGAATTTTTTTTGCTTTTACTCTCTGATGGTATATATATATATTAAAAAAGGGGCGACGCAGTGGCGCAGTAGGTAGTGCTGTCGCCTCACAGCAAGAAGGTCGCTGGTTCGAGCCTCGGCTAGGTCAGTTGGCATTTCTTTGTGTTTGCATGTTCTTACTGTGTTCGCGTGGGTTTCCTCCCAGTGCTCTGGTTTCCCCCACAGTCCAAAGATATGCGGTACATGTGAATTGGGTAGGCAAAATTGACTGTAGAGTATGAGTGTGTGTGGATGTTTCCCAGAGATCGGTTGTGGCTGGAAGGGCATCCGCTGCGTAAAACAAATGCTGGATAAGTTGGCGGTTCAATCCGCTGTGGCAACCCCAGATTAATAAAGCAACTAAGCCAACAAGAAAATGAATGAATATGCATTAAAAACATTCAGGAAAAAGTGTTTTATGTAAATTCGGACCAGGATTCCACATATATGGACAACATTTTTCTCTAAAAGTACATCAAATCAAAAGATGATTATTCTAATTAGGTTCCAATAAGCCCAAATAGCAAAGAGAAATAAAAAATACATTTAAAAAACACCTTGGGCCTTAAGAGGTTAAAACCTGTTTTAACACATTTTAATATTTTTAATAATTTTTATTCTTTGTTATTTTTAGTTATTTTATTTTCTTATATTTGTTTTTTTTCTGCTTATGTAAAGCACTTTGAATTACCATTATCTACAAAATGTGCTATATAATAAACTTGCCTTGCCTAATACTGTAGTAATGTGACAGAAAAAAAATTCCAAACAAGATGGACATTTTAGTATGAAAATTATTTCCAGAAAATGAAACTATCGAACTCTTATATCATTATTGTCTCAACTTGTGCTCAGATAAGTCAGGATTCCAAAGTGTGCACTTCAAATTCACAATACGAGCTCACAAAAAAAAAAAAACCTATGAAGTGGAAGAGTTCAATCTCTTTGAAAAAGTGAACAAGGACGTTTTTTTTTGTTGTTCCCTCTCACAGCAGAGCCGAGCACTTGAAAACCCCAGTGCATTCCTGAGTGTTTAGAAAATCAGCTTTCCAAACAATTACCTACAAAGCCCTGGAGATAAATTATCACTCGGCCGCTCGCCTGCATGCAGAAACTTTACTGCTGAGAAAACGAGACGCTGATGGATCTGTCATCGGCAGCACACATCCTCAAATTTATGTGAATGTTCTGCTCTGCCTACAGGTGTCTCTGAGCAAACCCTGGTAAATGCTGCTATCAGTGCGCTCATTGTTCGCCATTGTTCAGCTAATCTGTGCGGTGGTTAAAGCATTACTAAAACAACTAGTGGCAGGTAAACATACGGAAGAGCGCAAGTAAAAGTTTCCCACTCTCAGGCATTGTGAGCCGCCAGGCAGAGGTTGAAAGAGTACTTAAAAATCATACTCAAGTAAAAGTACCATTACTTGACAAGTTTAGTGCAGGTAGAGTAAAAATATCTGTTGTAAATATTACTTAAAGTATAATTAAAAAGTAACCCTTTTAAAGGTACTCAAAAGTAGAAAGTATTATGCTGTAAAAAGATTTGTACATTCATTTATTTGTTCCTTCCTTCCCTTCTTCCTTAGTTTGTTCAGTCCTTCCTTGAATCGTTCCTTCATTCATTTGGTCCTTCGTTCGTTCGTTCGTTTATATTTTTGTTCCTTCCTTCATTAGGTTATTTGTTTGTTTGTTCGTTCTTCTTTCCTTCCTTCCTTCCTTTATTTGTTCAGTCCTTCCTTGAATCTTTTCTTCATTCATTTGGTTCTTCCTTCGTTACTTCGGTTCTTCCATCGTTCAGTATTTCCTTCCATTTTTCATTCATTCCATTTAGTGATTGTTTAAGGCTGTTTGGTGATTTGGTGATTTGGTGATTTTAGTCTTCATACAGTCGACATCCTTCATTTTCTCATCAGTGACATGCGGTCTATAAACAGTCACTGGGTCACTGCATGTAAAGTTTTTGGACATCTTCTTGGACATTTTTAATGCTTGCTGCATTTATAAAGTTCCCATGTATTGAGGTTGTTCAGTATGATGCGATTTACTTTCTATGTGCGATTTGATTGGACAGGAATCGCAGGACGTATTTTTCTACTTTAGTCAATTACCATAGACAAGAAAGAAATAAAGGAGTGACTGCAGGTTGTAGGAAAGTAGTGGAGTAAAACTACAGATACAGCACTAAAAATGAACTCAAGGGAAAGTTAAAGTACACATTTTTAAAACTACTTTGTAAATGACAAGTACTGATAAAAACTACTCAATTACAATAATTGGAGCATTTTTAATTTGTTACTTTACACCACTACTGTCAAGTATGAGAAATACTCCAGAGTTTATATCCCAAATGAATTGAAAATTTAATTAAATAAGAATCTGACTAGGTATACCCATGATTTCAATGATTATTTGAAATATTTCAAATAGGGCTGTGCAATATGTTGAATATCTTTTTTGTTATTGCAATAATCACACGGCCACCATATAAAAATACTGATCAACTGATACAATTGGAGTTTAAAGCTTTGGTTTGAGTGTCCCAAAATAAGATTGGCACATTTAAAACACAATTTGGACAATTTGGATTTTTTTAAACACATATATTGTTTTACGTTGCACACAGTCTAATGCATAGTTTGTGTGCAGGTGTCCAACAGATTTACAGTTGAACATTCATTTATTCACTTTCCTTCGGCTTAGTCCCTTTATTCATCAGGGGTCGCCACAGCGGAATGAACCGCCAACTTATCCAGCATATGTTTTACACAGCCGATGCCTTTACAGCTGCAACACAGTACTGGGAAACACACACACACACACATACACTACGGCCAATTTAGTTTATTCCAAAACTCCACACAGAAATGCCAACTGACCCAGCCAGGACCCGAACCACTGAGCCACCAATTCATTCTTATTTAATGTCTTTGGTTTTTTTCTACAAATGATGTCATTGTTAAAAACTGTAATTGTCTTTATGTACATCTCTACACACATGGAAATATCAATACAGGCATCTATTTATCTTTTTTTGGTCATGACTGTTGTTGTTGTTGCTATTTCCTCCTTCTTTTTTCCAATTGTGAACAAATGACAAAGCTAACATTCCCAGAACTTTCAGTAAAGTTCCTTATAAGCTGTGTAAATGTTAGCACATAAAGCTATTAAAATAATGAAAAAATGATGATTCGCTAGGATCATCAATCATCATCAAATGTGATCAAGAGTGAGTTGTACAAGTTTAAAATGTTTTAAAACAGTGCATGTATGTAATGAAGTACAGCGATTTAGCTTAGCTTTACTTCATCAGCACAGCCGCATATCAGAACAATTATAAAGGAAGACGCTTCAATCCAGGTCCTCAATCCTTCCTGAGGCAGCCGAGGGCGGCGACAGAGGCATGTTGCTGACAGGCACGTGGGAACGGTGGGCGGGGAGGACTAGCCTTAAAGGCCCAGTACAAAAGAACAGCAACCAAGTTTTACCAGCTATAATACAAACACTTCAGACAGCTATAACAAATACTCTGATGGTTGTTTTGAGCTCAAATTTTATAGACACATTCTGGGGACATAAAAGACTTATATTAAATCTGAATAAAAGGGCTTACCTAGGTGCCCTTTGAAACAATTAAGTTGCCCCCTCCAAAAAAACACAAAAATTGTGTTGTTTCAGCACATTTTAAATAAGTAGTTTAAACATGCAACATTTATTATATCAGTGTACTTGATGAATGTTCTCATAATGTTCATATAAAATGTACTGAAAACAATAGTACTGTATAATAGAAATTAAACATGCTAATAACGTTTTAAATGATGTTCTGAGAAAATGATAACATGAAACATAAATATATTTTTTAAAATAACATTCTTAGAGACAATCAAGAATATTATTACAACGTCTAAAAACTAGAAGCTTCGAATATTCTAAGAATATTCAACAATAATGTTTTTATGACTTATGTTTTGGAATGTTAGGGAAATGTTATTGAAATAGTAATGTAAATGCAACTTTTTTAATAACATTCTGAGAACTTTAATATAAAAAATATAATAACCAAACTAGAATGTTAGAGTTTTTTCCAACTGCTTACACACATTTTCTAAACAGTGTCACCTGTTACCACTCTACACACAATTCCCAAAACTGCACACACAAAATGCCTCACATTTTCTTCAAAATGTAACACTGCATTCAGAATGCCATTACAGTTTCCCCAATTGTTTACACACATATACAGAAAGCATGCCTCATATAGTTCGAACTTTAAACACAAATTAAACACACACACACACACACACACACACACACATTAGGAAAACCCTTCAATTCTCCTGCAAAATGAAACTTTACGTTTAAAACAATGTAATTTCTTCTCAAAATGGTATTTTGTTTTCAAATGGCACACACAAACCATCACATAAATAGACATTTATAAGAACCAGTTGATTACTGATGTGCTTAATGTAAAACACTATGACCACTTCTTCTCCATTTATCATAATGACTTACTGTAAGCCTTCTTTTTTGTTCAGTGTTACACTTACTACAGACAGTACATAGGCCTACATAAGTGCATTGTAAAATATTTCAGAATATTGTTTTATACAAAACACACAAATAGACGGAAACAAGTATATTTTACTGCATTTTTCCCACAAAAACAGTATACACAGTGTTCATCCCAACTAACACAAAGTTGCACATAACGTGTCTACATATACCTTCAATAGAAGTATTTACAGAATTCATTCATTCATTCATTCATTTTCTTTTCAGCTTAGTCCCTTTATTAATCTGGAGTCGCCACAGCGGAATGAACCACCAACTTATTCAGCATATGTTCTATGCAGCGGATGCCCTTCCAGCTGGAACCCATCTCTGGGAAACGTCCATACACACTCATTCACACTCAAACACTATGGACCATTTAGCTTACGCAGTTCACAAATAGTGCTTGTAGTTAAGCAGAATTGGTTCAGTGGGTTGGTGCATCAGTTACATGTTATAGTCATTGTGTCTGAAGTAACTGTGTGTAAACAACTAAGAAAAACTGTAACACGTCAAAATGAGGCATTTGCATTACAGTTTTTTCCAATTGCTTATGCATATTTTCAAAACAGTATCACCTTTTTTTCAAAACTCACAATTCTCAAAACTACAGACACAAAATGCAAAATGCCTGTTTGTGGGGTCTTTGGGGGAAAAGCATCCATTGCCTAGAGAAGTGTCATTCAGGCATTTTACAGAGCCAGGCTGAGAAGTTCAATTTTTTCTAAAGGAATTTAGAATTTAGGATTTAGAAAAGGTGAATATGGGGTTGATACAAAACTACAAATTGTGGATGGGTGGCAAACCATTTATTTTTTTTGGGACCAGAATAGCCGGGTGTCCTGTAACCTTTGACCTATTTATAGGCTTATACAACAGTAAAGTAGTGATTGACTAGTGATCAGTTAAGAAATTTGTGTTTCCACATTTAAGGAGAGTGTGTGTGTGCGACCTGAATAAGTGTTGTATTTTGATTGGTTGTGTTTGGAAAAGGATAGCAAGTAGCTTCCTGTTAGATTTTTGTGTTTTAGGTACAGCATTCTGTGTAGTGTTTTGAGAAAAGTGTTTTTTTGATTGAATACTGAGTTTAAGGCTGAGAAACAGATTATGGTATAGGAGATTTGTGTAGTTTTGCATTTTGAGTGACATAAAAATATTTTGTATGTAAGCAAAAAACTGTAAAACCATGTCTTAAAAACTGAATGTTTTGAATGTTAAAAATGTTTATTTATTTAATAATTTTTTTATTTTATGATACTGTTACAGGAACTTTTTTTATAACCCAAAACATGTTTGCTGGGGAAGAATAAGAATAAAGATTCTTTATTGGCATTGAACATTTCAAGAAGAACAAACTTCATTCATTCATTCATTTTCCTTCGATTTAGTCTCTATTTCATAGTGTGAATGAACTACTCCAGCATATGTTTTACACAGCGGATGCCCTTCCAACCACAACTCAGTACTGGGAAACACTCATACACACTCATTCACACACACACACACACTACTGACAATTTAGCCTACCCAATCCACCTAATCCAGCTCATGTCTTTGGACTGTGGGGGAAAGCGAAGCACCTTGAGAAAACCCACGGAAACATGGGGAGAACATGAAAACTCCACATAGAAATGCCAACTGACCCAACCGAGGTTTGAACCAGCAACCTACTTGCTGTGAGGCGAGAGTGCTAAACCCCGAGCCACGGTGCCGTCCAAGAACAAACTTGAAGATCTTTTTCATTCCACAAAAAGTTCTTCAGTAACCTCACCTGATTTTTATTTTTAATTATTATTATTATTTTATTTTTGGTGAACCCAAAATGGTCCTTCTGTGGCATTACTTCAAAGAAAATGAAAATAAAAAAAGCATATCCAAGCTGCATTGACATAGTGTGCATGATTTTTTTTCTTTTCTGATGATGAAGTTTATGCCACTGGTGGACTGCCAAAGTATAATTTGGACTATAGGGACACTCTATGCATATAAAATTGGCACACTTTGGGATTTAAAATGCTTTAGAATTTATTACATTTAAATGTAAATTTTTGGTTGTGGAGATGTATGGAGAAAAAAGAATGTTTAAAAGGATATGCAGTAAATAAAGTGATATGCAGGAGCTTCCTGTTAAAGAGAAAGCTTCACCACATGATTAGCTAGCAGATACACATTGCTGAAGTGTAAAAAAATGCATGCCTGCACATACAGCTCTCAATTTATGTCTCTTTAATTTAAATATTTAATCACATATTTACCTAGGAAGAAATGTTCATACTGAAATGATTGGCTGTTCCTCAAACAAGGCTTCTCTTCTTCTCCTGTTGTTTTCCATCAAAAAATATCACTATACAGATTTGGAATAACTCAAGGGTGTGTGAACATAGACAGCATATTTATTTTTATATTAGCTTTTTCAGAACTGCTACTGATGCATTTTTTTTAAATCAAAGAAACACCTTCTTCTTAACAATGTGTCACATGTTACTGCTCATTTTAGAATAAACAGTATTGTAGCATGCAGAGAGTTAAATGCATTCTGTGTGTCCTGCGTTCCTGTGAGACAGAGAGATGTATGTCGCTCTCCGAGACTGAGGTGCACACGCACAGCTTGTGTGTCTTTGTGCCACAGAGATGTTATTTTTCCCAGAAGGGATGATAAAGTCGATCAATACACGCATACCGGCCTGCAGGCATTCAGTCTAGAGTCCACTGAAATATCGAGGTGGACCATCATGCCAGGATCAGTGCTGTATCAGGAGCAGCTCTGTGAAATCTCCCAATGAAGAAAAATCACAGAACCTTTACAGTCGGCAAACAAACAACTGCATTAAGCTGAAATCATCTATTAACCAATTTTTTTAAATGCCAATCGTTTTCTTAAACTGATAAGCAACAATGTGTTGTTGATTTACGGTTATGATTAAATTAAAGAGACTGTTGCAGATATGTTTTATATGTTGTAGGATTCTTATTCAAGGACATCTGATGATAACTTCAATATGATTTGACTGCAACATTTCAGTGCAGGTAATTTAATTTTTTTTTTTTGCAATATGCTCAGAAAGACTGACTAGCCTGGTGATTGAAACAGCACAGCTGCCTATTTGTTTGTGTTTGGGCTTTTATTTTGAACATGACAATTCTTTTATATTCCCAAACATGTCAGAATAATCATATAAATACATCAGAAATATTGAGTTGGGATGAATGAAATGTATTATGAGTATTTAAGTGGATTAAGCACAAAACAATTAAAAGGCACCTATTTTACCCCTTTCTCAAGATTTAAGAGAAGTCTTTTGTGTCTCCAGAATGTGTCAGCTCAAAACACCCATCAGATTATTTATTATACCTTTAGGAATATTGGGATTTTCTGCTCTAAACACAATGTAATTGTTTTTGTTGCCTGTGCCTTTAATGCTAGTCCTCCCTGCTCACCGTTCCAATATGCCTGTCAGAGTGTGCCTCAGCCTCGGCTGCGTCAGATAGACAGCACAGTGACAGACATGAAGGAAGCAGGTAAGAACTTTACCAATGATTATTTGATGTATTTGACAATGTCTTTACAAAGTACATGCGTGAACGCACACACAGCGGAAAACACAAATCAGGCAAGTTTGACTTTGCACTGGTTCTGAATGCAAATGTGACAGGATACAGGTTAATATCCACTGCTGCATGGATGTCCGTTAAATGTATAAAATAAACCTGATTTAATGTTGACAAACAGGGATTGAATTGTCTTCTTTTATAATTGTAATGACATGTGGCTGCGGTGATAAAGACTGTAAAATCGCTGCAATTCATTACACACATGCACTGTTTTAAAAACATTTTAAACTTGTAAAACTCATTCTTGATCACATTTGATGATGATTGATGATCACAGAGAGCTGAACAGATCTTTTAATCTCAGTTGCTTTGCGCACGTCCTATCTTGTTGATAGGATTATATGCGTTACTATGATGACATGTTAATATGGGCTGTCAATCAATTCAGTGGGCCAGGAAACCACATTCCTATGTCATGTTGCGGTCTGGCTCAAAATGGGAGGGACTTGGATCCTATTTTAACATCAGGAAATTTTCAAAAGAGACTTTTTGTTTTTATATCACCCCAATATGACAGTGGACACACTTTGCACACACAGTTCTGTTCAAACACCTCCCAAAAGATGATTTTCATCACAGGTGCTATTTAGGGTGTCTACCAAAAAAACTTTTATTTTATTTTAAAAGCTCACATTTTAATAAGTAGTTTGAACAAACAGCAAAGTGGATTTTTAAAAATTTGTTTAGCAAATGCCTAAAATTCATAACTAAAAGTTTTTTCTTCCTGTTAAATGTATATATATATATATATATATATATATATATATATATATATATATATATATATATATATATATATATATATATATATATATATATATATATATATATATATGTGTGTGTGTGTGTGTGTGTGTACATACAGTGTATGTTACAGTATATTTCATGTTAAGTTTCTTTTAAGCCTATAAAATATTATATATTACATTACATGGAGTTTGATACATATGCATGGGCACCAAAAAAAGCTAAATAAAATATTTAAATATGTTTTTGACATAAATTTAAATCAATAAAAAATGTATTTATAACTCAAATACATTCAATCTATATGACTTCCGTATTACACTCAAAAAAATAACTCATTAGATGAACTCAGTTTAATTGAGGGCAGGATTTCCATCCAATAAATTTGTTTAGCACTAACTAAAAAAACTGTTTACACAATTCAATGCTATTGAGTTGATTCAACATGATTTTATCAAATAAATGTTTGAATAAATTTGTACTTTTATTTAACTTAAACTCGAAGGTCTGATAATATCATGTATGTCCATTTTGTGTCAAACATTTCGAAGTTTCTTAGTTTTATTTGAAGTTATCCTAAATGAAGTAAACTAGCCATTTTAGGCATATTTATTGAGTCACATATTCAGCTGATTGAGACTGGTCTCAGAACTAATTCAGGACAAACAGCATTTTGCTAATTAAGCTGCCAACACCAAAAGCATGGGTGCTTCTTCAAGGTGGTAATCTCAAAACTCAAAGCATTACATGAAAAACATCTTCTAAATCTTCAAACTTAAGTGAAGATTAAACTCTAACAAGTCTTTTTAACTTGACTTAACCCTCTCTTAATTCAATCCCACTCAAAGAATGCTGGGAACTACAAATCCCCTAACCAGGTAGTTGGACCAACACAATTCCTTCATGTTGTCCCAACACAAAATGCTTAAGTTAACTTAATGATTTACAAATTTATGTGAACTGAATATTAAACAAATAAATTGGCCTAAGAAATTATACAAGCTGCAGTAATCATTTTGTTGTTAGTGTGGAGACTTTAGGATCAATTTTAATAGCTTTTTTTTTAAATAAGGCTTTCCGACACATTTTACATGAGTTTGATATGAGTTTTGGAAATAGTCTGAATTTTTAGATACCTGCAATCTTAAAGTGGTTATGGAAGTTTGACTTAGATTTGTTTAGTCGATTTTAGGGCAGATGTGTGTGTTTAAAATGGGATTCATGCTTAGTTTGAGACATGTTCAGGATGAATTTAGGATAAGTTTAAAGTTAAGTTTAAGGAGCTGAGATGATTATTGGAATTTATTTAATTTTGTTACCTGTGACCCAGTGGTTTGTAGAATGATGGATTTTTTTATAGTTTCAAGACACATTCAATACACGTTCAAGACATCTGTGAGTTTAAGGCTTACTTTGGAACAGGGGCGTATTCATACTCTATCTATCTATCTATCTATCTATCTATCTATCTATCTATCTATCTATCTATCTATCTATCTATCTATCTATCTATCTATCTATCTATCTATCTATCTATCTATCTATCTATCTATCTATCTATCTATCTATCTATCTATCTATCTATCTATCTATATTCATACACTATCTATATACATATTCATACTCTATATATATATATATATGTATATTACACTATCTTTCTATATATAAATATATATATTATATAATTATTATACAATTATTATTCTAAATAATCTTAAATGTAACTGAAAAACAATGTTTAGACACAACTGGAGTGATATGCTAAGATCATTTAAGAAATCTTTTGCATAAATATTAATTTCATTTGAGTGAAATTCTATAGACCATTCAATAAAATACAAAAAAAATGAAGTTTTATAAAATTATCTGTTGTCTTAGACTTGACACATGGCAGAAAATTAGGTTTATTAAGTCTTTACCTCCCTGAATCCTCATCCCTCCTCATCTCCTCATCACTCCTTTTTTGCTTCATACAAAATAATCTATCAGGAGGCATGCTTAGTAAGATCACCATCATATTGTTTAAACTTTAGTTTTGTCAACTAGCTAAACAAAAAAGGCTGTTATGCCGGTTTTACAACGCATGAGCGGCGCGTGACAAGCAAGTAGCCTGCTTTTTTGGCGCGCATGTTAATTACCGGGACTAGCACCGCCAAAAGAGCAGCGCGTGCAAGAGGCGTGCGGGTTCTCTGCGCAGACACGGAGATGCGTGAGTTTGCTTTTTAATTAAACACATTGATTTCACCAGCGTTGGTTCGGTTGCACATAGAGAATAACGTCTTTATTTTGGAATTACCACTCTTAATAAATACACTTGCATATGAAGTAAATTATATCTCAATGCATTTACTGGGGCACTGGAGATTGTTACTGGGGCACGTGCCCCAGTAAATTGGGTCTAGCGATGCCCCTGCTTTGGAATAAGTAACCCTACAGCAATTTGGAAAAAGAAATGGTTTGTGGTAAGTTTGTTTTGGATATGTTTTCGTTAATTTTAAACATTAAGAGACATTTTAAATAAATCTGAAAGAAGTTTGAGGTTAAGTTTGGGATAAGCTTGATTTAGCAATCAGTTTTGGGTCAGGTTTGAGTTTGTTTGTTGAGTTTGTAGTTTTGAGACATGTTTTAGATGAGTGTGTGATTAACTTGAGGTTTAGTTTGGAGTAGGTAACTCAACATATTGGAGAATAGATAATTGGAATTTAAGTTAGGTTTGATCAGGATATGTTTGTCATGGGCTTTTGGTAGGTCCAAGTGTGTTTAGTACTTGATTTTTGCATAGTTTTGAGATTGGTTTGAGATGACATTAAAATAGGTTCGAGGTTTAGTTTATGCTAAGTAGCAGTTTGAAGAATTAATAGATAGTTTGATAGTGTGGTTCTGGATATGTTTGAGTAGGGTTTAGTGTGTTGAAAGATTCAGATAAAGTTTGTGACGGGTTTAGAAGTGGTTTAAGGTTTTGTTTTGGATCAGTAGCCTACACAACACTTTTTAGAATGCATGGATGAATAGAATTAAGTGTAAATATGTTTGACCTGGGTTTGAGGCATGTATGAAGATGTGATTCTTTGATAGTTTTAAGACAAGCTTAAGATGAGTTTGGCACAGGTTTGAGGTTAGACCTGTTATAAGTAACACTACAACAGTTTGGAGAATGGATTGAGTTTAAGATAAGCTACATTGGGATATGTTTGAGTTTGATGTTGTGCAGGTTTGAGATGAGATTTTTGATGATAGATGATTTTGATTGAATTATGTTTAAGTGCAGTTTGGTATAAGTTTGAGGTTAAGCCTGGGATAAAACAATCTAAAGTTTTATCTATAATCAAAAACAGTTTATAAATGTAGTTTGAGTTAGGTTTGATTGGGATATGTTTGAGTTGGATTTACGGTAAGTCTGACTGAGTTTTAAGTCTTGATTTTTGCATAGTTTAGAGGTAGATTAGAATACGTTTGAGGTTTAGTTTGGGCTAAGTAGCAAGTGTGATTTTGGATATGTTTGAGTTGGGTTTAGGGCAGGCTTTATTATGTCTAAAGTTTCAGATAAAGTTTGAGATGGGTTTAGAAGAGGTTTACTTTTTAGAATGCATGGAAAAATTTAATGAAGTGTAAACATGTTTGAGCTGGTTTTGAGACATGTTTAAAGATGCTTAAGATCTGACGTTTGATAGTTTTGAGACTTAAGCTTAAGATGAGTTTGGCATAGGTTTGAGGTTAGATCTGTTATAAGTAATAATATACCAGTTTAGAGAATGTCGAGTTTGTGTTTAGTTAGATTGGGATATGTTTGAGTTTGAGTATTTTCTCATAGATTTTCTTTAAATTACATTTAAGTAAAGTTTGGTATAAGTTTGAGGTTCAGCCTAGGATACAACAATTTATAACAGTTTTATCTATAATCTATAACAATTTATGAATGTAGTTTGAGTTAGGTTTGATTGGGATATATTTGAGATGAGTTTACGGTAAGTCCGAGTGTGTTTAATATTTGATTTTTGAGATAAATTTGAGATAAGTTTAAAATACGGTTCAGGTTTAGTTTGAGCTAAGTAGCAGTTTGAAGAATGAATAGATAGACTTTGATGTAAGTGTGATTTTGGATATGTTTGAGTTGGGTTTAGGGCTTTTAGTGTGTTTAAAGTTTAAGATGGGTTTAGAAGACGTTTAAGGTTTTTGGATAAGTAGTCTATACGACTGCTTTGCGATTTGCTTGATCTGGATTTGAGATAATTCATATCATATTTTTCAGATGTGGATTTGTTCAGGATAAGTGTGGGTTGAGTCGACCCCATACTTTAACATTATTGTTTGTAAATGAAGTTCAGAAGGAATGAGAAAAGATATCAATCTGCAAAGAAGCTGTATCCATCACCGGAACGACCGACCTGTGGCATTCTTCACCAACCCGTTTATTTGTTTGTTAGTGCAGCATCATTTATTGTGGCCCTGATGCAAGTACACAAGAAACAACAAATAAATCTCTCACAAAAAGTCCATGCAACCCCCCTTGTGATTATCTATCATGATGCCATGGCCAATAAAAAGGCAAAACACACACTGAAATGCTGAGCGGGTGGAAGTGGCCCATCTATTTCCTGCTGTCCCTGCGGTGCTCTGTCTTCCTGCCAGCCGAGCGCTTCCTTCCGATTACACAATTACACATCTAACAGCACTCAAGAACCGCATCTCCAGAAATGCTAATCTCGGAAAGTTCTAGAACAATTCAGTTAAGTCGCCACTTTTAAGGTGAAGTCTTGGAATGGCTCTCTGTATCAGAAGAAATGGTTGTCTTTTTAAAGAACACAACACTAAATGGTAAGCCAGTATTACCTCATTTTTGTCTTATATAGCTGGAATATATTTGTTGTAGATAACAAACACTGTTTAATGTTCAGAGTATCACTTTAAACATATGGTTCCCTTATTTAACCTTAGTTAGTGAATTAACCACACTGTGATGTGGTCTGCAATGTAATCCACCTTTTTAATAATAATAATAATAATAATAATAATAATAATAATAATAATAATAATAATAATAACATTATAAAAATGCAAATTGTCATGAATAAACTGAGAAAAGGTGGGTTTATCAATGAAAACGTGCTGGACTGATGTGTTTGACCATTATGTTAGGACTATCTTTTGAAGCACCATTGAGCACCACATTTTTTAGATACTAGCCCATTTCACACATACAGACTTTTCCGGAAAACTCTTTCCATAAATTTTATAATAAGAAAAGTTGTAACATTACCGGTAATTTCTTGGAATGATCCTCTGAGTGAATGCAGAAGGAAAATTGCCAGGTGAGCCCGTACAAGTTTAGAATGCACTGACATGAGACAACTTATGAAAAGAAAAGTCTTTGGATCCTTTTTTCAGACACATTTAGTTGCTGGTGATAAGTTAATGTTTTTATGTTCCTTTTTAATGCCAACTGTGGAAAAAATGATAAATAAAATGCTTATTATAAACCGCTGTGAGTTTACCTGCAAGCCCTGCCTTCAGATGCATG
The DNA here is from genome assembly GCF_903798145.1 of Danio aesculapii. NCBI lineage: Eukaryota > Metazoa > Chordata > Actinopteri > Cypriniformes > Danionidae > Danio > Danio aesculapii. The sequence continues at coordinate 7,424,674 of NC_079452.1, read as the reverse complement.
TGCACGTGACGGAGTGCTCCAGTGAGGGCTAGCACACAAATAAATACAGCCTACATCTTGACATGCAAAAGTGTTCCTCCATATGTTTTCATCGAAGTTGTTCACAATACTTATCCATCCACAGAATTTGTAATGTAAATTGTAATAAACTTGTAAACAACGCTGTTATTAGCTGCGGTTAGCTCTTGTGCTTTCAGATGTCTCTAGGACAAAAGCAGTTTCATAAATGCTAACGTTTTAAATAAAAATGAAACCTCAACAAATAGCCCAACCCCTTTCAAATGACATTTTTTTGGGTTAAAATACATGCGCAGCCATTTAGATGTCATTTCTGGTCAATGTCAGAGTTTACCAGTATTTTGATATGGATGTGTGAATGGACTTTTCCGGAAAAAATCCAGAATGTCCTTGCCTGTGGAAACAGCATTTTTTTTATTTATCTGCAAAGTTGTTCCAGAAATTTTCTGAATATTTACCTGTATCACTGTGTGAAATTGGCTGTGTCAAGTCTTTAACTTTCACACCAGCACAGCTCATCACTATCAGCTCCAAAAGCAGTGGACCAATCAAAAGAGCCTGGAAGCGGGGCAAACGTTGCAAGCTTCTGTTTACAGTAGAAAGTTGGCATGACCACTGTTTTATTTACTGTTATATCATGGCAGATAAGGAATTCATTGTGGCTTTGTCAAAAATATTTTGGGTTATATGATGCATCTTCAAGTGCTTATCAAAAAAGTATTATCTGTGTTATTGTCGTTATTATATCACGTTCATAATATCGCCTCAAGTAGACCTCATGCAGTGCTGCACTTTTTTAAAACCATTCCTGAGCACTGCGTCAAACATTTTAGGAGCAAAGCATGCATGCAGTGTGAATGAGTGTTTTGTTAGGCATGACTCAAGCCTTTGAAATGAATAGGGTTCTTAACGCAGCGCTTTCTGTGTCCAGTGTGAAACAGAGACCTACAAGCTGTGTGGAGTTACACACTGCATAAACTGTGATTAAAAAAAAATCCATAATAGGGGCACTAAATCAAGATAGTTAATTTAGAAGGAAATAACTTAAAATAACTAGTTTTAGGACCCCAGCTTAGAGTAAACGAGCATAATAAAAGGATAGTAAAATCACAATGACATTTTTTCCATAGTATACATTGTTTTTGTTTTGGTGAACAATAAATGGACTGGAAAAAATGTTTGATTTGGTAATCTTCAATCATAGCCTGAGCATATGCTTCTGCATTTAGAGTGGTGGTCCTTCCCTGCTGACATCCTCAGCCACAAATTTCTTACTGTTAGTTTGCTATATGAGAGAGTGATGTGTAAAAAGAAAGTCCGGCCCCCTACTCAATCTTCCATATCAGTTGTAAGTACATCAACATACTGAGATAAAAGTCTCCAAAATTTCAAGATCACGCAAACTTTAAGTTTCATTGAAAGATTGCAAAACTGCATGAAATCTGTATGCACCAGAAGTTGCTGCAGATTTATTTTTGTATGATGATATGCAGTTTTAGACTTTTAGCCACAATTTCACAGATATTTACTACAAAAACAGACAGTAAAATACCACATACATTCTTTACAGTTTACTACTGTAATACGCACTGCATTGTGGGTCATTTTAAAACTTTTACAATAACTATGGGTATGTGTACATGTGCACATATGCGTACATGTAGTATGCGTACATGTGCACACCTTTTCGACTGTGTACTTGACTATCTGTGTATACATATGTGTGTTAAGTGTTTTTTAATGTATTTATTGTCTTTTTTTCACGTATTTGTTTATTTACATATTTATTTTCAACATTGTTAATAGTACATTGCTTTGTTTTGGAATATGTCATTGGACTTTGCACAGTCTGTATTTTGCACTGTCTGGGGCCTTTTCACTCATCATAGCACACGTGCTGTTGATGATGTGAAAATAAAAGTGATTTGATTCGAACTAACTGCATATTTGGAATTTGCGGTATTCTACTGTAATTAAATTAATTGCTGCTGTAGTTGAAGACAAAAATGAGACAGTAACTTGATAAAAAATGTGAGGGAATTCAAAAATAAATACTAAAATTATGATTTTGTACTGATAGTGTAAAATGTAAACACATTACAGTAAAACTACTGTAAAAAATTGTCATACTGTAAAATTAAAATATGGTAAGGAGCATTTTACTGTAAAAAAAAAAATTGCGGTAGGGCCCTGCTTCTATAAAACACATTTACAGGTAAGTTACTGTAAATGAGGCACAGATTCAAGCTGATGAGCCCTTTTCAGTAAAAAAAAAAAGAATTTTACCAAATGCAAGTAAACATAAAATTTGTGTAGACCATTACCCTGCACATACAGATGGCTTTACACAATACACTGTTGACAATTATTGTAAATTACACAGTATTTAACTGTAATATGAACTGAATTTTACTGCAGGACAGTTATGCGGTATGCTACTGCACTTTAAAATTGCATTGTGAAAATTACTGTATATTTTAGAGTACACATATGCAATACTGAAAATACAAATACAGCAAGATAAATGGAGCTGTAAATGTAAATACAGTATTTTTGCTGTAACTGATTTACAGTAAGTTACTGGTGAACTGCTGCCAGTTACTGTAAATTTTACTGAAAACTGTTAACAGTGTACACATCTGCAGAATGACTGCATCAATTATGGACCTGTAAAACTAGTCAGTAACTCAAAAAATTGCAAACTTGAGTTGTGCAGTGCTCTCTTGACTTTTGTCTACACATTAAGCACTGTAGAAAGCATATTTACACACCTTAAAATGTACAATATGTTATTCTATTCAAGACCCAGTTAAAGTGAGTAGGGTGTGTTTGTGTGTTGAGGAGCAGGTTGATCTCCTCTCTTCTCCTCCAGCCCCTCAGTAGCGATAAGCTCTTATCAGTGCAGTGTGACGATGAAATCAGGGTCACGACCTTTTGGGTCCTCCTCTTACAGAGCTGAGAGTGTTAACATGTTTAGAGTGTTTTCATGGATCCTCAAACTCTTGACTCTTGACTCAATTCAACTTCAGATGTGTATCGAGTTTACACTGGAAAATATGCGGTTTGTAAATCTTTTATTATGGCTTCAAGATTGTATTTTAAGGTTTAGAATACATTTTAGGATTTACAGTATATACAAGCATTTATTTCAATAACAATCAAAGAATTAAGGGACATGACACAATTGTGTGTAAATTATTATTGTGTCATTAAGTAATGCTATTAATAATAAATTATAAATGACAATTGATGTTTATATAAAATACCAATAACTTAATATCAAGTTAACTTAAAATCATTGATTCATAGTCATTGATATATTGTTAATATTTCAGATTAGACAATTATTATGAGCTTTTATTATTGAATATTTGAAAATGTAGTTTTTGTTACTTTTTTATTACTTCATCAATAAATGAAATGTAAAAATTATATATATATATATATATATATATATATATATATATATATATATATATATATATATATATATATATATATATATATATATATATATATATATATATATATATATATATATATATATTCCCTTCCGGGAATAGCATACACCTGGCCATAGAACAGCTGAGAAGCCAATTGTCCTGTTACTTTTGGACCCTTAACAAGTGGGAGGCACATATGCAAACTGTTGTAATTCCTACACCGTTTACCTGATTTGAATTTTTAAATACCCTCAAATTAAAGCTGGCAGTGTGCAGTTAAGGCAGATCTTGTTTGTATGTATGTATATATATATATATATATATATATATATATATATATATATATATATATATAGTTTTTATAATAATAATTAAATTACATTTTAATTATGTTATATATTATTTTACTTTATATTCTGTTACTTTATTATCTTGCATTATGTTAAATTTTCAGTACTTCAGGTGTCATTTTCCTCCTTGATTTTAGTTTTTAATGATAATAAAATTTTTTATTAACATTAATTATATTTCAATTATTTATTATTTAATTATGTTATACATTATTTTACTGTATATTATGTTACTTTATTTTGTTGCATTTTGCTTAATTTTAAGCATTTAAAATGTTTTATTCCTTTGCTTTTCAGAATACAATATATTGTAAATATATTATAATTAAATTATAATGAATTATATTATAGTTATACATTATTTAATTATATTACATATTATTTTACTGTATACTATGTTTATGTATATTATACTGTATATTATTTTCTTTTCTTGTTATTTACTTAATGTAAAGTACATCAAATATCATTTTCCTCCCTTTTTTAGTTATTAATTATAGCAAAACCTTAACATACATTTTATTCATTTAAAAATGATAAAAAAATGTTTCATTTAAAATATGGAACATTTTACAGCTAATTTTGGTTTTAATTTTGACTTTGACTATGTATGTATGTATGTATGTATGTATGTATGTATTTATTGTTTGTTTGTTTGTCCCTTTATGTAACATTATTACAGCAGAAAAACTGCTTATAGGTAAAACTTGTAGTGTTTCTTTCTTCCTTGATGGTCTTTTGTCATAAATCGCAATAGTGTGAGTGAATGAATGAAAAGAGGCTGAAGAGACAGAAGGACAGCATGAGAAAACAAGCCTGAGTGAAAAGAATCAGCTCTATATGAATGAGTCTTTCTGGTCTTCATAGAGTGAAATTAAATCATGGCAGTGCTCAGAGATGCTCAAGGGCCGCAGTACAGTAATCTGCTGCATTTACAACAAATCAGAGAGAAATGACAAGACATTATTTGCAATCAGGGAGCGAGAAAAAGACAGAGGGAAATAAAGAGCGATAGAGATAGGAACCTGCTAGAAGGGACCCAAGGGATGAGAGCCTTTTACTAAATCTCTCTACACAAAATATCCTCTTATTTCACTTTACAGGCCTGTACTGTTTCCCAATAGGGCACATTATAGCAAACAAACTGCTGTTTGAGTGGCACACTAAAATAAAGAACAAATAAGTTAATGAATGATTGGTTTTTGGTATTGTTGTGTATTGTTATTATGTAACGTAATTAATGTAATTTTTTTATGCACTTCTACAGAACAAACCATCATTATACAATAACTTGCCTAATTACCCTAACCTGCCTAGTTAACCTAATTATCCTAGTTAAGCCTTTAAATGTCACTTTAAGCTGTATAGAAGTGTCTTGAAAAATATCTAGTCAAATATTATTTGTTTATCATCATGGCAAAGATAAAAATAAATCAGTTATTAGAAATGAGTTATTAAAACTATTATGTTTAGAAATGTGTTGAAAAAAATCTTCTCTCCGTTAAACAGAAATTAGAGGAAAAAATCAACAGGGGTTTAATAATTCAGGGGGGCTACTAATTCTGACTTTAACTGTATTATTTAATTAAAATTTATATAGTTCTTTATTTTTTAGTTATTATTATTTTTTTTCAGCCTTATGTCAAGAAAACACCTGAAACACACATTTAGGTTTTATTTGCCACAAATATCTACTTCAGCAGTGCGTAAATAGACCAAGCTTACTACTTTTCTACTTATTTATATATGTTTTCTGAAGGTTTTATAAGGGGGAATTGTTTTAATACATAATTTGTCATTATAAATGTTAAAACATTTTATCCTATTCACCTTATTCTCTGTGTACGAGTGGTTGCAGCCATTTGAATCTTTTTGGCTCGAGGCTTCCAGTCTCATTCACTTCACAGTCTAATTTTTAGTTGTTAAAAACAGCTTGTTTTGCTGTTGATGTTGCAAACTGATATTTTCTTATTACAGTGCATACAGAAAGTATTCATAGCACTTCACTTTTCCATAGTTTTTTATGTTACAGCCTTATTTCAAAATGCATTAAATTCATTTATTTCCTCAAAATTCTACATACAATACCCCATAATGACAATGTGAAAAAAGATTTTTTGAAATTGTTGCAAATTTAATAAAAAAAAAAAAAAAGCTGAAAAATCACATGTACATAAGTATTTACAGCCTTTGCTATGAAGCTCTAAATTGAGCTCAGGTACATCAGGTGTAGCAGGAACTGGAAGACTAGTCAGCAGCAATGTACAGAGACATCCTGAGTGAAAACCTGCTTCAGAGTGCTCTTGACCTCAGACTGGGGCAACGGTTCATCTTCTAGCAGGACAATGACCTAAAGCACACCACCAAAATATCAATGGAGTTGCTTCACAACAACTCGGTGAGTGTGCTTGAGTGGCCCAGCCAGAGCCCAGATCGAAATCCTATTGAACATCTCTAGAGATATCTGAAAATGGCTGTACACCGTCGCTTCCCATCCAACCTGATAGAGCTTGAGAGGTACTGCAAATAGGAATGGGCAAAAATTCCCAAAGACAGGTGTGCCAA
>NC_079452.1:7223298-7415798 GCF_903798145.1 Danio aesculapii | reverse complement strand
CTTACAATATTATCAATCCATCAATGAATAATCAACACTACTCACAGATATACGCTCACATCACACTGCAGCAAAAAGGAAAACAAACAATAAGACACACACGCATTTACACACACATTGCGGCAATAGATCTGTGCTTGACAGTGTAATACACAATGGCTTTTTAACTGAGCTGATTGATTACAGTAGTGATAGGGGATAGATTGATTGATTGGCTGTTCTAGAAACAGTGGCAGTGGAACCACTGATCAATATGGTTCTTCCCTCAACATTCAACAGCACCAAACAATTAACATGTGGAGAGGGAGAGGGGAATGATGGGATATATATATATATATATATATATATATATATATATATATATATATATATATATATAGAGCACAAAATGGCAGCCTGCCATTTGGATGGTGCAGACTTCAGATTGTATCTGTAAAACCGTGATGAAACATTTTGTGAAGACTTCAGAGTTAGAGGGTAACAATTTAACGTCCACTAATTTTACTGTAATTTTTTTGTAATTTAAGGGCGTTATTTTACGGTAAATTTCTGTAATTTCAGGGCCGTTATTTTATGGTAAATTTCTGTAATTTAAGGGCCGTTATTTTACGGTAAATTTCTGTAATTTAATGGGAGTTATTTTACGGTAAATTTTCTGTAATTTAAGGGTTGTTATTTCACGGTAAATTTCCGTAATTTAAGGGACGTTATTTTACGTTAACCCCAGCTGCCAGAAAAAACATAACAGAATTTTTTTTGTTACATACTATAAATCATCTGTTAAACATTAGCAAATAGTAAATTCATTATTTGTTAAGCATTAACTCTACAAAAATAGACATTAATACACGGTTTATAACTACAGATATAAATGCTCTGTTCTTGACTTATTTAAAATGTGCTCAATAATTGTTCTTTCATACTTTGTTACTGATTATTTTTTCATGACTAAATTAAGTATGGCATTGTTTACAAATCATTTGTATTTAAGAGCAGCTGGAGGTTTTAAGATCATTTTGAATGAGTTAATGATGAGTAATGATTAATAGACTAATCAAATCAACATTTATATATTATTATTATTATTCAGGCATATACTAATAGTTAATTTGTATGTTAATAAATGCTTTATTAACTCAACTTTTTTTTTTTAGATAAGATTGCAAAGATTTATTTTTCACTTGACACAGTTTCATTTGTGTTTCTTCAAATGAATATAAATGAATAAAGTCATTTATAATTTTTTTTTCATGTTTAGAATATTACTGAGCCTTTAATTGTCATTTATAAGGGATTTATAAAGCATAAATAGTCCTCACATCACAAAACTGCATGAAGTTGAGTTAATAAAGCGTCTATTAACATACAAATTAACTATTAGTATATGCCGAAATAATAAGATATATGAATGTCAATTTAAACAGTTTATTAATCATTTACTTTTGAATGACCTTAAAATAGGACCAACTATTCCGAAATAACCAGTTTGTCAATAATCAGTAGCAAAGTATGAAAATACAATCATTAAGCACATGATGTGCTTGTAAGTCAATAATTTGTATGAAAGCGTTTGTATCTGCAGTTATAAACTGTTTACTAACATCTGTGTCACCAGTTAGAAAATAAAGACAAATAAAACAGCACTGATGCATGTTACAAAGATAAATAGGCTTATAACACCCCATCCCCCTCGACACACACACACACACACACACACACAAACAATCAAAAAAGTAAGTATTAATAATTACTGAATGAATGAAAGAACGAATTGATTAACGAATGAATTAACGAATGAATGAATAGACGAAATAATGAATGTGTATTTGAAAAAAAAAACATAACAATTTAAATGAAGTATTTTTAAAGTAAGATTATGAAAAATAACAAAAATGAAATTGAAATCTAAAAATGTTATAAATAATCAACGATCTGGGTTATTCTATCAAATATTGACTCTGCTGAAGTTAAAACATTAGTATTGTGTTGTTTACATAAATATAAATATGTCTGAATATATAAATTCATAGTAATTTCTTTTTGGCTTGGTCCCTTCATTAATCAGGGGTTACCACAGTGGAATGAACCACCATCTTATTCATCATTTTATGCAGCGGATGCCCTTCCAGCCACAACCCATCACTGGAAAACACCCATACAGTTTCATTCACACACATACACCACGGGCAATCCAGCCTACCTAATTCACCTATAGTGCATGTCTTTGGACTTGTGAGGGAAAACAGAGCACCCGAAACCCACGCAAACACGGGGAGAACATGCAAACTCCACACAGAAATGCCAACTGACCCAGCAGAGGCTCAAACCAGCGACCTTCTTGCTTTGAGGCGACAGTCCTAACCATTGCACCACCGAATCACCTTATATATAAATATGAATATGTCTGAACAGATAAAACTCTTTTTTTGGTTATTTTATGCAATAACCACACTGTAAAACGAGGGCAGCTGAGGTGCTGAAAAAAAGTTAAATAAATTTTCTGTAAAACAACGGATGTTAAATTAAAGAAATTTACCGGAAAATTTTATTTAACGTCTGTTATTTTACAGTAAATTTCTGTAATTTGACGTCCGCCATCTTACGGTAAAATTCTGTAATTAAATGTGTTATATTACTGTAAATTTTTGTCATTTAACTGCTGTTATTTTATGGTAAATTTCTGCAATTTAATGCCCATTATTTACCCCAGCTGCCGAAAAAAAAAAGTAAAATAACGGAATTTTTTTACAGTGCAGTGGTTGGAATAACGACACTATAAACAAACAGCATTACTAACGGCGATACTTTTTTCAGTAACGAGTAATCAAATTAAATACTGTTTCCCCATTACAATGACGTTTACTGACAATAAAAAGCACCTTACTATAATTGAGAACACTAAAGCAGTTTTCATGCAAGCATCATCTCTCTCAGCCATAGGACCTCTCTTTCTCTGCAATGTGTGTGTGTGATCGGGGTGGGACACATAATCAACCAGTGATGATGATTGGTGTGTCTGAACGTGGTGTAACTGAGAACGTGATGATTGGCTTAGATACAGTACATTTCCATCATTTGCCAATCAGAGGCAGAGTAGTGCGGCTGTTCACACACAAGCACACGCAGAGTCAATAGCACACACCAACGACCAGGAGTCTGAACGATAGCAAATCCAACAAGTTTAAAGGTAGCTTTTGCAAACTGGCAAAATAAGCACAACTTTGCCTCATTTAGGTAAAAGGCAAGAATGTCATGCAACAGAGTCTCTCATAGGTGACAAGTAATTCTAATCCAATGAAGCAACTCAAGTCCTTGAGTTGTGGTCTGTGCAATAAATACTTAAAGTTCTAAACCATCTATAGTGTTTTATTGTGCAACTAATGATAATATTTATAATGATAAGTTGAATTTGATGGTTGTCTCTCACATTGTCCTACAACAACCTTAAAATAGTGTAGATTAGTGTACAATGTTTTATATTTATTTTATAGTCATTTGACAAATTAGATTTTTTTGTTTCTTTCCCTGGTAATTAGTTACTTCTATAATTATGTAACTAAGTTACTATTTGTGAGAAGTAAGTAACTATAACTAATTACTCTTTTAAAGGAATGTGCAAACATTGTACACTCTCAGAAAAAAAATGGTACAATGATGACCAAAGAAGGTACAAACCCTTGTCACTGGGGCTGGACCTTTTTATAGAACAGAATTGTACCTTAACACAAAGAAACAAATTTTTACCATTGCAGTTTGTACTTTTAAGGACATGATTTGTACCATGGGAAACCAAAATGTACCTTTGGTTTTTCAAACCTGCAGACACAATATTGTACCTTCACCAAAAGTACAAATGTGATCCATAAAGGTACCACTACAGTGACAAGACACTTTGTTCCCTAACAGTGTCACCTATTAAAAGGCATTTTGCTTCATCCAAAATGCGTCAATTTATTATTAGTAAATATAAAACATCAAATACATTTATTAAACAATGTTTCTAAAAAATGTTTCTTTTTGTGTAAATGCACCTTTTGATTGATGTTAAAGTATTTTTATTCTTTATTGTAAATGAAAAGATCTTTTTTTTTTTGCTAAACATTTCACAATTTATTTTACAAAAATGTTACAGAAATACATTCTCCTGCATGTACAATATAAAACTTTTTTACTCCAGTTTTCACACAATACCTTTGTAATTACTTAAAAGTTCATTTAATTTACTTAATTTTAAAGTCGAAATAGAATTATGCAAAAGTATTGTAACGAGACATGCACAATGTTTGATTAATTTTGCAATAGTAAAATGTCTGCATGAACACTTTGAATATGCAGAACTTTTGCCAGCTTATGTGCATAGTGGAAAGCAAACACCAAAAGGTGCAGATCTCAATAATGAAAATAAATCTATCAGAAAATACTTACAAAAGTTTATTAAAAATGTCTTAAATGTTTAGTTTACAATACCTATAGTTGTGTATTAAAGAACTTAATAATTAATGTTTAGAAGTTTCTTTAAACATATGCTTTTAAATTATTCATCTTTTAAAATGGAAATGAATCATAAAATCACTTTGCATTTCCAGTAATATTTATTTTCATAGATATTGTAATAAAAAATGAGTTGTGGTGGTATAAAAAATATGGTGGTTCGTACCGCTGTGGCGGTCCACAATAAATAAGAGATTAAGCTGAAGGAAATCGAATGAATGACAATAAAATATCAAACAGTCTCTGTTATTTGGTTTACAACATTTTTCAAAATATCTTCTTTTTGGATTTTCATATTTTAATTTCTTCTTCTGTTAGGTCCAGTTCTGACACTTTTTGTCTTTTTCTGCAGTATAATTATATCTATTTATAATGTAATTCTATCTTTTTCTGTGTGATATTGAACAAAGGACAACATTACACTTGATTGTAGCATTGATGTTTCATTCTAAACATTAACTACCCTGCTTATCCGAGATAAATGTATCAAACGATAAGTACAAAACATGAAGAAAACTGTGAACAAAGAGTAGGAAGATGGAGGACAATGCATGTCATGCGTGCAAGCTTGCGTGTGTGTGTGTGTATGTGTGTGTGTCAGAGAGACCTTAGAAATTATTACTATTGATTTCTATCCTTGAAACGTGGAAATGTTACCAGATGGCTGCAGGACGATCATGCCGCAAACCTACCGTTTGTTCACTGCCTAAAAGAGGTGAACTTCAGTAAATTCATCTATATTCCTTCCAGTATGACAGGAAGTGTATTTTCACTGCTTTAGAAAACTCATATGTTGAAGATGTTTATTTTAAGCAAGCATTAATGAGCTTTTAGCATTTTACATAACAGAACATGATCATGAATTTAATTTAGGAGAGCTCATTTTAAAAGTTCCTTTGCCGCTCTGCCATGTGCCGAGTCTCCGTTTGGAGTATTCCGATTGCAGCAACAATTCAATAAAAATTAAGTCTGCAAACTGGTTCTGGGTATGAATTACACACAGACGCACAATCTGGCAATTTCAAATCCCTCCCGTGTGGTCGGAGGTGCTATTGATTTCAATTCTTACATGATTTCAATATTGATAAGGAGACACCAAACACGGCTGAATCATAAGAAATTTATTATTTATGCCAGATGTTTCTGACATGCATACTTGATTTATGATTTATAGTTTATTTTCTGGAAGCTACAGATTTTTTACTTTCATTAAAAAACTTTTTTTTTATTTAGATAAATTTTTTTTTTGCACAAATAGCAAAATTTTCAGACATGCTTTTATAAATTTTTAGGCAAGGTAAGGCAAGGCAAGGGAAGGCGAAATAATTTTTAAAGCACAATTCATACACAATGGTAATTCTATCTATCTATCCATCCATCCATCCATCCATCCATCCATCCATCCATCCATCCATCCATCCATCCATCCATCCATCTATCTATCTACATAGAAAGAGTCTATACCATGAAACAAAATATCACAAACAGTTTTGGGGGTAAAAAAAAAAGCACCAAAAGGACCACATTTGATAAATGTATTGCAAAAATTTGAGGACAAAATGTCCGTGTGGGTTATAGTTTTGTTAGAAAATGAGATTCCAGGTGAGACAAAACACAGCAACCTGACAATAAAAACTACATAAAAATAACTAAATAAGAAATAAAATAAAATTAAAAAGTGTGTATACAGTACTGTATACAGTATATGCTGTAGATGATCAGGTTAACTTTCAAGTGTGAGGTTGAAAAATCAATAATACTTGCAAGGACCTAAACATTTCAGATCTTGTTGTTAAAAATCCCCTACAGCTTTAAAAGTTTAGTCAAGTTTACTCAAACAGGAAATTAATTTCTAACATATTATCTAACAAATCAAAACAATTGCATTAATTCAACTCAGGTCATAGAGATCGAAATCTTGATACAGTATGTTTTACTGTGCCAATGCTAGCAAACACAACTTCTGCTTGAGTTAAGGTAGTTAGGTTAGAACATACACATTTTGCTGTTGTTCTCTGAGATCTGAAGTGATTCAATTGTGGTGCGACTCAGTCCTGCATGGCTGGACCTTGAGCTGTGAGCTTGTGATTATGAATTCTATTGTAGCTTCTTCGCCAGCGTTTGCCACAACATATATGAAAGATTCTGCTCTCCCTCCCCCTCTGTTGTCAAAGAGCAGTTTTCTTTGTTTCCATAGAGCCATGATTCTGTCAAAATCCCAGCGAGAGAAGGAAAGGGAGGAAAAATCAATCGCTCTCCATACAACACTGTGCGCCTCTGGCCAGACAGAGACAGAAGGAGGAAGAGGAGAAAGAGAGGAACACAAGACGAATAAAAGAAATATAGAGGAAAAAGTGTGAGGGGAAGAGAGAGAAGAGCAGATAGATGTAGAAACATGTTACTGTTCACTCTGACAAAATGACATGCATGCCCTGTGCGCGCTTGTGTGAGTGTGTGTGTGTGTGTGTGTGTTTGGCATTGACAGGATGAATGATCCATCTTCCGTGGCATCACTTCACCTGTCTAAATCATTGTGTCTGCCCAAGGGCCAGTATCACACACACACACACAACATCTGTCTTAGCATTTTACACACACACTTTGCTAGTAAACTGAATAGGATGTTAATATATTTCTATTGTTTTTAACTAATATTTTATGCTGTGTGTCAATTTGACTTATACATACAGTATATGTAAAAAAATGGGTTTCCAAAAATACTGGTTATCCTCTGAAACCATCAGTTTGTGAAAAACACAGTGACTATTATAGAACAGTGATGACTGCAGCAAAAACTAAATTTTATAAAAGTTACAACACTCTCAAATTAGAGGGGAGTCATCACAAGCCTCTCTTGATCCACTATTCTTCTTGCTTTGGCAAATGTTTGGTAAACAGTTTGGCAAATGTAGTGGGTTTCATTGCAAGAACTTTGTCAACAAGGTTTTCCATAGGGTTTCATTCAAGTTTACATCAGGGCTCTGGACTGGCCACTTCATTGAATTCTGTTCAGCTTTAATGAACTGCTTACAGTTCGTCACCTTAGAATTATAAGGTTCTATATGACATTTTTATAAAAATTTAGTTATTCACGTTTTCTTTTTAAATGACAACCTATTTACATTATGTGATGTTTTTTTATAAGCTGTTTAAATTTTAAGACTTTTTCTTTTTAAAAAACAAAGAAAGAAAGAAAGAAAGAAAGAAAGAAAGAAAGAAACAAACAAACAAACAAACTCTAGCTTGGCTCTATAAGGTTCTTTATATGAGCCAATCAGCATTTCAAATGCATGCATGAGGACCAATCGGGATCAGCTTTCTTTATCATTCCGCTGGACTGCTTCAATCAAAGACCAGAAAGAAACACAAAATCAGAGTTAAACAATGCCACAACACACAAAATTGAGAAAGAAGAAACCTGAAATTAAAAAGACGTGTGTAGTGATGTTTTAGAAGCATTTTTTGACATTGAGATGAAATGTTCAATTTAACTTTTTTTGTAAAAGAAATATTCATTCATTAATTCATTTCATTTTTGGCTCAATTCAATAAATATGTCAACAATTCATATAAAGCATATGATTTAATAAATATTTAACATATTAATTACATAAAATTAACATCTGCACTGGAAAATTATTTAGCATAGCCTTGTATGCTTAATTTGAACAAAAAAAAATCATGCTAAAACATTAAATAAATGTTATAAAAAGTAAAAACGTAACTTTCTCAAACATAAACATAATGTTACAACACCAATTCAATTTTTTTTATTAAATTAATAAGCAGACTGATTTTATTTTTTGAAAAGTAATGCTTCAATTAATGATCTGCCAGATAGAACCTTATAATTCCAAGTGGAAAATTATGTTTTACAATTAGAAGGTTCCATCTGTAATTCTTTGCTAGATAAATGCAAAAACTTTGAAGCTCCAAGTCTAAAAATTATTTGGAATGCAGATAGAACCTTATAATTCAAAGGCGCCAAATCGCCGGCTGATTTAGTAATGAATGCAGGGAAAGATGAACCACAAGTTGCCGCGAGGGCTTCTGATAAACGTTTGCTTCAATGTTCCATGTTTTTTTTTAAAGAGACACAACTACTGATGCAGGAAACACAACCAAACCATGACACAACACATTTTTTTTTAAACAAGGCGAAACTAAACAGCCAGAGTTAAATTAACATACAGTACAACTACAGTACATAGAACCTTAAGTTCCATTCTAATTAATATAGGGCTGTCATCTGTCTTAGAATTTTATATACACACTTTCCTAGTTAACTGAATATGATGTGAATAGATTTCTATTGTTTTTAACCAGTTTACATATACATAAAAAACGAGTTTCCAAAAATACTGGTTAACCTTTGGAACCTTTATTTTGTGAAAAAACACAGTGATTGTTTTATAGAACAGTGATGATTGTAGCGCAACTAAAATTGTTATTGGTTAGAACACTCACAAATTAGAAGGAACTCATCACATGTATCTTATGATCCACTGTTATTCTAATTTGTTTCACAGTTTGGTAAATGTAGTGGGTTTCATTGCAAGAACTTTGTCAACAAGGCTTTCCAACCAAGTTTACAACAGGGCTCTGGACTGGCCACTTCATAAAAAATGTTTTCAGCTCAAATGAACTGCTTTACAATTGCTGGCTGATTTAGGGATGAATGCATGGAAAGAACCACACTGTGCTGAAAGGGCTTCTGATAAACATTTGCTTTAACTGTTCCATGTTTTTTATTTTATTTTAAAGAGACACTCTACTGCTTCAGAAAACAACCAAACTATGACACTTCACCTACATCTGCACACACTCAAATATGATGAAACAGTCACATTTCTTTTTTTAAACAAAGTGAAACTAAACAGCCCGAATTAAATTAACATAGAACTATAGAACCTTAAGTTCCATGTTAATTAAACGGTAACACTTCATAATTAGCATACTTAATTTAGTAATAAAAAATAAATCATTAACAAAGTATAAAAGTACAACTATTAAGCACATTATAAATGTGGTTGTAAGTCAAGAATAGAGCCTTTTTAGCTCTAGTTATAAACTGCTTACTAACGTTTATTAATGTAGAGTTAATGCTAAACAAATAATAAATTCACCATTTGCTAATGCTTAATAAATGGTTCATAGTGTGTAGTTACTATAAAGTGTTACTGAATATTCTGAAGCAATCACATAAATGTCCACAATAAATACATAGACAAAATAAAACCCTTTCAGTGCTTTTTTTTCATCAGCCAGCCTCTCTCTCTCTCTCTCTCTCTCTCTCTCTCTCTCTCTCTCTCTCTCTCTCTCTCTCTCTCTCTCTCTCTCTCTTTCTCTCTCTCTCTCTTAATCAATAGGTTTCCATGAAATTTTCTAAAGTCAACTATTTGGGTTTAGAGTGCAGTGTCAATGTTGCAAAGTTTGTTAATTATGAAACTATATAACAGCTTTTCCTCTCTGCAAATACTGTCCCTGCAATCAAATTGCTAAATGCCCTATTACTGAGTAAGTGTCTT
This sequence comes from Danio aesculapii, assembly GCF_903798145.1. Lineage (NCBI taxonomy): Eukaryota > Metazoa > Chordata > Actinopteri > Cypriniformes > Danionidae > Danio > Danio aesculapii. The sequence continues at coordinate 7,405,779 of NC_079452.1, read as the reverse complement.
TCTAATTCTAATTAAGCAGATTTAAGAAGATGTTGGCAAGGAACCCAGTTTTTTTAAGATGATAGAAATTGTTTAAAGGGATTTAAAGGTGTTTAAAGGGGCGACATAAAACTGGGATTAGATGCAAACATCTAATAAATACTGTTTTCTTTCTTTTTACTAATATATCAGTAACCATGAATGACAATAAATCAAGTCTACGGAAATAAAGGAAAAATAAGTAAATAAATAAAAAATAATAAATAAATGAATAAAAATAAATGAATAAATAAATAAATGAATAAATAAATAAATAAATAAATAAATAAATAAATAAATAAATAAATAAATAAATAAATAAACAAATAAGTTACCAATATAATGAGAATCCAGTAACCAACTTCTTCTTGGTCTTAGAATAGCCCTTTATGAACATGTCTAAAGCCCATATCGCATCAACAGGTGAAGACAGATAGCAACAGACACTTCAGTTCATGTTAATGTCTAGTCCAAGGACTTTCAGCCGTAAAAACCACACTGAACTAAACTGAACTTCAACTGTGAAAACTGGCATGACACAGTTTCAGTTTATTAGAACTTACTAGAATGTTTAGCTGATTTTGACCCTATCTACATTGTAAAAGCACTAAAGAAATAAAGATGAATTGAATTGAAAAATTGAAATGTAATGCTTCTCATTTAAAAACCACAAAAATGTTTGTTCTCATTCATCAACAAGTCTTTCATCCAATAGTCTTCTGGCTCATCGTGGTCTTTGGCAATCTTCAGACAGGATGCAATTTACTTCTTGGAGAGCTATGGCTGCTTTTTTGTTTCTATCTTGCTACAGTATGCACATCATTCTTGTTCAGTGTGTGTGCGATGGCAGATTCATGAACACTAACCTTAGCAAGTGAAATAGGTGCCTTCAGATTCTTAAATGCTACTCCTGGGTTCTTTGCAACTTGCTTTAGGAGTGTTTTGTTGGACATTCTTACAGTACTCTCAAAAATAAAGGTGCAAAAGCTGTCACTGGTGTGGTATGCTTTTAAAAATTACATTTTTTAAAATTTAGGTACTAACAGATAGTAATCATAAGCCCTAACCATTTACATATACACAAGTGTATATTTTGAATGGGTACATGGTCCACTTTTGGGAACAATCCTAATAAAAATATATATAAGAATGTTTTTTCCAATGTATGCAGAAATTTTTTTTAATGCAAAAGTTTTTTTGTTTCATTGGGATGAGAATGAGAAGAGATATTTAGATATTTATGTAAGTTAAAATATACATACAATCTAAAATAATACATTTAACTGTATATATTAACTGCATATCTGTCTATATTTGGCATTTTCTGTAATGATTGCAAACCTCACTAGCAATTTTGATACCATTTTATTCAGGGTAATATTATGTGCATCCAGGATCATTCTGAAAACTATTCCCACAAGATGAGCTTCAACAACTTTTATTCAAAGGTTTTCAGAAATCTCTGTTGATTGTGTGGTCAATAAAGGAAATTTGCTGATATTCTTTCAATGGCAACTTTAAAATTAGCTTTTTAAATAAATCAAAGATCAAAGTCCAACAAAGATTTTAAACAAAAGACCATTTTAATAAATTTATTTAATTATATTTCAAGTTGTTATCATCATGTTTTTAAAATATTTGCAGCAATAAGTACACTTTTAAAAGTAAAACTTTCAACTGAGGGATTTTGGGTGCTACAAAAATACTTTTGGTGGAGTGATATTAAATATAGTACAAAGAACACTATAATAATAATAATAATAATAATAATAATAATAATAATAATAATAATAATAATAATAATAATAATAATAATAATAATAATAAACACTTTCCAAAATACACTATAATTTGAATAGCATCTATGCTCATGTTAGTCTATTTCACCTTATCCCAAGGTCTTCATAATACTGGACTAGCACGTACCCTGAGCAGATGCTTTGGTGGTCATGGAGGAGTAGAGAGCATGGGAATAATTCCTGAAAGAACCCAGTGACAGACAAGTATGTGCATTGATCCTGTGGGCTCACCTGAACACATGGCAGTGACCTATTCAGACCTTCAGTTCATGTTGATTGTCCTGTCTACGGATTTGATAAGTGTGTGATCAATGTTCATTGTTTATGTTTATTCAGATGGCAAAGTTAGTATCGTCAGCAGTACTCTTTCAGTGTTTAAAGACATAGTCAAAATAATTTAGTTACAGTACGTTAATATCACTACAATATTATGGACTGAAAGATCCACTGTAAATGCTGCTCTCTGAATGTAAACACCTTAATCAAACTATTACTGTCGTGGAGGATTTTCACCGTGTATGATTTTCGCCCCATTTTGTGACAAAATAATCTATTCACACATGGCTGTTTGACGCTATTCTCTGCACCTACCGAACCTCTGCATCTAACGAGAAATGTGGAGTGGTTTTTTTTTCTCCCATATGGTGTGTGGTATCAAATTATGTTACAACTACACTCTTCCAGCAGTTTCTCGCATCCAATATCTTAGTTGTCACTGGGGGCATGTATAAAATGTTCCTGAATAAAGGTGAAAGTGCCAAACTGCAGTTAAAATAGACAAAATAAGAATGAAACACCCGAAATTACATGAAACTCTGGAAGAAATGTGGATATCGTTGTAACGCAATGTTAATCAAATTGTGTGCTGTAACATGTAAAACGGGATCAGGAAAGGAACATTCGAAAAGCAACTTACAGTATGTAAACACCTTAATCATAATATTGTCTTATTCAAATTAAGGCAAATAATTCAATTACTGATGTCTATGTAAATGTAGTCGCTGTCTATCTCCCCTGCGTCTGTGTTTGTGTTGCTGCTGTGAAAATCAGTGTGTGCACATACTGAAACTCCCCTTTTCATGCAAACCCTTCCCTCTTTTGCCACTCAGCACTCCCACCTAAACAAAGCTGCTAACTTTCCTGACTTTTTTCAAACTAGAGGTGTGAAAACACACTAATGAGACAGGGAGTTTCATGGCCCTTTAAAGCTACAAAACCTCTTGAGCAAAAATCTGAGTGGAATGGTTCGGTACACTTTTATGGACGTTTCCACTGTCAAAGGGTACCAAAAAGCGAACCGTACCATACCACTTTTTGGGAACCCTTGCAAAGGGTACCTAGCATGACAAAAGGGTACCAAAAGAGGGAGCTACACGCATAGCTGAACGCTATTGGTTTACAGAGATACGTCACTCACTCATGGACAAGCAGGAGAATGAAAACAAAGGAACCGCCATTTTTAAAAACACAGCCAAGACATTAAACTGCATTAATATTTACATATAATAACAAGCCATAATCAACCCGAGCTCAAACAAACCTCGTTGTCGTCTTGATGAAAAGCCACAAAGCCAAGAAGAACAAAATCTGATGTGTCTTGTTGTTTTATGAGCCCGTCTAAATGTACCATTGGTACCCTTTTGGCAGTGGAAATGCAAGCCTGATTAAGTTGCCCCGTACCGATGCCGTGCCATACCGTACTGTGCTACTCAGTGGAAATGAGCCATTAATAGATGTTCAGTTAAATCATCATCGTCAGTCAATAATTTAGGGGTGATATTTGATAGGGAATAGGCATTTGAAGGCAGATTTCTACATTTACATTGTGACTTGATGTTCAGTTTGAACTTCAGCAGGTCATCCTGACCATGTCTGTGTGTCAAAGTGCATTGATTTGCTGACACATGATTGGCTAATTATATTTAGTTCTAACAAACAGTTGAATAGGTGTATATAATAAAGTGGCCAGTGAGTGGACACATCAGGCCTGTAAACTAGCTAATGCGTTATTCTCCAGTTTCCTTGGCTTCATTTTCAAAATCCTCCTCGCTGATTCTCTCGAGTCTGGATACACAAGCAAAAGTCTTTTACAACTTGAAACACAGCCACAACACAGGTCTCAGTGTTGGTGAACAAATTCACACGTTCAATAAAACTTTGCCAACAGCTCTAATGATAAAAGCAAACAGGTACGTAAGGGCCTTAAAGGCATGTGAAGAGCACTCTTCTGTTCAGGACTCTTCATCTTAGGCAGCTAAGAGCCATTAGGTCTCTTATCTCTGCTCCTCGCCTCTCAAAACACTCGTCCGTCTCTCTCTTGCTGTCTCTTTCAGTCCCTCTCCACACATCTTTCCATCTTCTCCCCCTCTCCAAACGCTCCTTCAGGCTTTTAAGACGAGTTTTCATCCTTCTCCAAGGCCTCGGAGTCAATGCAGCAGAAATGCAGCGGTACAAAAAAGAAGAAAACCGAAGACAGCATTCATCCGCCCCTTTCTCCACGTCCTTCTGAAGAGCCCTTCAGCTCACGACACAGACATAATGTGAGACTAGAGCATTAAGAAGCTGTCTTTCATTAAAGAAGGGAGATTTGGATGGAGGGATAAGAGAGAAATGGCCTTTTATGTTTCCGAATATCTCTGTTCTTGCTGATGAAAAAGTTTCTTTGCTAAGAACATGAAGACTTTATGTATGGTCTTTGAAAGGATGAGCGCTTGGGTCATTTCTGTGTCAGATCTCTGCACTCTTGAAGATCAGGAGCAACAAAATGGACAGTGAATCTTTAGATAAAGATATGAAGAATCAATATTTATTTGAGTCCTTCTTTATGAAGAAATTCAATCCCTTGTATGGCTTAGTATGGCTAGAGAAAAATGGTGATGCTCTTTCATCGCTCACAAGAGTTTTCAGTCCTCGTTTAAGAATTCATTTTTTAGAATATTCTTGGTAAATTCAGAGAAATATTTATAAAGACTGCAAACAGTTAAACTGGTGAGATATAAGAGATACTCGCAGTAACTTTTTCATTTTCACTTTATATTCCCCACAAAAAAATAAAAATAAATAAAAAAATAAATAAAAAATAAACAAGAAGGGTTTCAACTGAGCTTGTGAATGGGAATTCGTCCTGCTGATGCTCATGAGAAGTCAGACAAACATACAGTCAGCATGTTCTACCATCAACATCAAAGCTTCTGACTCTAAACAAGTACAAATTCGGTATTACATTTCAGACTTAGATATATTTTTATAGATTTCAATGTTTACCACAGTCTTGAGGAAAATGAGTAATATTTTTTTTAGAAGTATACATTTTTATTTATTTTATTAGTTCACTTTTTCCTTGACCTAAGGGCGCACTCACATTAGGTACAGTTGCCTTGAACTGTGCCAAAAGCATGATTGTCCCTCATCCTCCCTATACCCCTCGGCTTGCACGCTTACATCATCGATGATCCAACTGTTCAGTTTAACAGGACGAGAAACGCTCACGCTCAGCACAGTGGAGATTGCTTTAGTTATATTATTTGGTTTTATTTTTAGTCATTTGAGATGCAGTGACACACAGTCAACCACTTTACCGAACAGATCCACCACTTTTGACGCTCATAAATTATTATAAAAGTCCTCGTGCTGCAGGTATTAGGAGGTTTCCTGAAGGTGCAGCTGATGTGCAGCGAGGGGTTTGCGTCTTTAATAAACTACGAAGGTTTGTGTCCATTGAAAGGCAAGAATGACTAATAAATCTATATGAAACAGTCCCCTAAAAGCAGAGATGTATATAATGAAGTAGAACTACTTCACTACTGTACTTAAGTACTAAAAGGCTGTATCTGTACTCTACTGGAGTATTGTTTTTTCTCCTAATTCCACTTTTACTTCAGTACATATTTTCGATGAGTTTAATACTTTTACTCCGATAGATTTTTATGAACTGCATCGTTACTCGTTACTAGGGGTGTCAAAATTATTGACATCGGTTCAGTAATAGATCATAACCGGTTATTACGTACTTTTATGTAATACTATTACTATTACGTACGTATATTTATCTCCTATGAGCCATGTCAAAGTAGAATACTAGGGCGAAGGAGGCGAGGGCCTAAAGGGAGTAAATAACACTCTTACTACAATGAAGGTGGCGGAGCACACGAGATGCTATTTCACTACTATAGAGAAATGCTGTAACACTCCATCTTTACCTCTCTCTCTTACTTTGGACATCTGACCCGCTGACATTTGTGAGGTAACTTTTCCTCTTCGCTTGACTGTCAAAGCGATACTTGTGGATCCTGACACAAGCGTGCCTGAGGTGCAAGTTTTCTTCACTGTGTCTATTACAGATTACCTGGAATAACCGCGTATTATGCGCATACAGACTGTAACCACGGCAGTTCTTCCTGCCATCGGTGAACAGCGCTTTAATTTCTAAAGCCGATCGCAGCCATTTCTGTTGAGCAGGTAAAGACCAATCATAGGGGTGTAAGACCTCGCCAGTCAGCGCTCAAAAAGCAAGCGGGATAATATTTACATTAGTTTATTTGCTATAAATGCACATGCTGTCTTCTGTGCATGTATTAGAGTTTTGTTTGATACATTCAGAAAGAGTGCTTTCTTTGAGCAGGTCAAGTTAAGGGTACAGTTTATGTATCTTACTGCTGTATTAAAGAACAAAATTGTAGTACAAATAATATATAAAAAATAAACATATTTATAGATTTTAATAAAAAAAAAAAAATCTTGTGTTGTGAAGAAAAAATCTAATTATATATGGAAAGCATCGTCGATGCACCGAGATAGGCATGATAATTGTAACCGAACCAAATCCTGAGACCAGTGTAGATTCACACCCCTACTCGTTACAATTATAGACCTTTTTCTTGGCTACTGCATGGAGGGTGCCATAGTGACCAGCGTTCAAGTTCAAGTTCAATTTATTTATATAGCACGTTTCCAACTGCCACAAGGCTGCACAAAGTGCTTCACAGAGAAAAAATAAACAAACTATATGGGCATAAAAACAATAACAGCAGTAGGCACATAATAGGAGAGAACATAGAAAGTGTAACAATAAAAAGAGCAACAAAATTTTTTTAATTTTGCCTAATTAAAAGATGCTACCACAGTTGACCACACTGACAAGATTAAGAACAGGACCGTTTTAATCCCCCCTCCCCCCCCCCCCAAATTAAAAGTCTAAATTAAGTCTTTAATTTAGACTTAAAAATAGGCAACGATGAAGCCTTTTTTAGTTCTAATGACAGGTCGTTCCAGAGGTGAGGACCAGCTATGGCAAAGGCACTTTCACCCCTACTTTTGAGGGGCTACTTTTAAAATTGAACCGTTGAACTGAACTGAACTTCCTTTAGAGCACTCACACTTCTAAAACAAATCGGGAAACGCGCCTGGGCATGGTTCGGATAGGATAGTGTGAGTGTGCCCTTAGTCTTTTTTCAGAGGTCACCACAGCGGAATGAACCACCAATTCCAGCATATGTTTTATGCCTCAAACAAGTATTTACAAACACTCATACACACTCATTTACACACACACTACATAAATTTTGTGTTTTTTTACACCTGTCTTATTTAGTTCTGTTGAATCGCACTGGAGTTCGTTATACCTCTTGGTGCAATTCGTTTGGGCAGGTGTGAATGTAGCAATCGCACCAAAAGCGGACCAAAAAAGTGTACCAAGACCTCCTTGAAGAGGTGGTCCTTCTGCACCTTCTTGGGCTAATTCAGCTGCCGTAGTCTGATGCGCTGTTCCCTCTTATGGGGTGTGGTGAAAAAAAATATTTGTTGACAGCTCTTTACCAACATTTTTAAACAGAGAGAGAGAGGGAAAAACATTACCTGATGGATCGTTGGTAATATTTCCGGAAGATGACCATGTCGCAGTTTAGCTAAATTAATTCACGCCTCCTCCTGAAGTAACTTGCCATGCACCTTCGCCGTTTTCAAGGCATTAAAACATTGTTTTCCAGCCATAGCCATGCTTCATTCTTGAAATATATAGTTTGTATACAGACAATATAGTATACTATGGGAAGGGATACAATCAGCCAGCGCAGTCGTACCTCCATTGTAAAAATTGACATTTTGCAAGAGTTCAATTGGCATTTTCCTGAACGTTAATTTTCATCAGTCGAAAAGCAGTTTAGGAAATACATTCAATAACATCTGGCCAATGAGTGATGTGGACTTTGTCACATGACTGCAAAAACATTTTTTTAACTGGTTTGGACCAAAGCAATCAGTGTGGTGTGAAAAGGACCCAAAAAAATGGCAGAAAAATGCCACAATGTGTCATTTGTTGCCCTTGGTCCGAACCAAGTGAACCGAACCACAGATGTGAAAGCACCCTTAGTTTATTCAATTCACTTATAGCGCATGTCTTTGGACTGTGGAGGAAACTGGAGCACCTGGAGGAAACCCACGCAAACAGAGAGAGAACATACAAAGTGGTCCAACCAGGACTCGAAACAGCAACTTTCTCACTGTGAGACGACAGTGCTAACCACTGAGCCACTGTGCCACCCTATTTACATTTTTTTTTTGTTTTTCCTTGCTGCATGTGCTCAACACAAAACATAATTTCCCAGCCAGCATTTTTTGTTTTAAAAGATGTCTAATAGATGTCTAATAGACATCTAAACAGAGTCGTCTTGGCTAAAACAAGGCTAAATTTGGGCTGTCAGTTAAAATCTAATAGACGTCTAAGAATAGGCCAAAACTAGACTAGTCATCAAATAAACAGAAATGAATGACTACACAATTAAAGTCTGTCTAATCTGTCGATTTGATAATGAGTTTTGGGCTATTCTTCTATTAGATTTTCACAGAGAGCCCAAGTTTAGCCTTGTTTTAGCCAAGCTGTTTATGTTTAGATGTCTATTAGATGTTTATTCAACACAAAATTGTTTGCTGGGTTATTTTATGGCATTTTTTTTCAAATGCAATTTGATGTGATGTGATCATTCTTAAGCTAGCCTTTGTCTTGTTCTGAAAGTGAGAATTATTGTTATTGAAAAATGTCATGAAAATCCAATACAAGATTGTGAGTGAAGTTTAAAACCATCTATTTTAAAACACAGAACAGACAATATTGTATAGACAAAAGAAAAACTTACATTTTTCTTGGTATCAAATGCTTTCTCTCCGGTTTCCCCCCCTCTCTGTCTCTCTCTCTCTCTACCCTCTTCCTCTCTCTCTCTCTCTCTCTCTCTCTCTCTCCATCTCTTTCGATCATAGCGGTTGGCTCTTATTGCATCAGTGTTATAAATTCGGGTTTTGCTCATTGATCAGAAATGGCCCCTGCAAATAAAATTTCAAACGTAAAAGCTAATGCACAAAAAGCTTAAAAATCAATTTTTATCCCACTAAAGCATCCCATATTGCAAGAAAACAGACCGAATCAAAGGTAATATATACATTTTCCTGTGGAATCATTACTTTTTCCTTTCCTGTAACTGAGTTCAAAAGAACATAAAACACATACTTTTTGGTAAGATTGCGATTAGACTTTGTTTGAAGTTGGTGTTGTACAGAGAATATTAGATTTGCCATGCTGGAACCATTAAGGTAAAAGTCTACGGGGAACAAAAAGATATCACATTAAAAAGCAATTATAGTTGAACGAACACATTACGACATGATGTCATCTCAGAAACTCTGGAAATACAGGAGTTTTTTGGAGAAGAGACACAGGGTAAATTGTGGGGTTTGCCGAGCACCTCACACCTCTGAATGGTGCCTGGTCTCTGTGGACAGGGTTGGGCTTCCTGTCTGCGTACATGCATTACTGTGAGAAAGCTGCGAATCTGAGGGGAACTGGAGCAAAACTGTGCCACCCCACGCTTGAGTGATCCGTACAAACCTCCATGTGCTGGAAGGAGAGAAGTGTGCTCTCCCTATAGACTCCAGCACCTTAACCAAGCCACCGCATTGCTGACACTGCAGACCTTTCTAAAACTCCCATTAACACTGGGCATGGAACATAACTTCAGGTAAATGTTTTTGCTAGTGTTTTGTCTGAGTCAATATTCACATATGTTCACTTATAACTAGGTAACATCATAAACTTTAGATCTTGGTTCAATGTTTGTTAAATTAAGCATTTATTCTATTATCTTCTGGTGCATCATTCATTGTGATTCAGATGAAAAATGAGTTATTTTGAGTCTTAAAGTTTAATTTGTCATAGGAAAGACAAATTAAATGCATTTATTATGGTTATGTAAGTTACAGGAGAAAAAATTATTCTCTCACAAAACGTGTAGATTTCCTTAAAGTCAGCTTATAATAGCTTAGAAGATAAGATTGTCCTTTATTCCCCATACAGTGATGTGCTTCCAATTGAAATGGTCCTGTAATGGCAAAAAAAAAAAAAAAAAAAAATAGGGAGGTGCAGGATTTCATTCCTTGGGAAGCGATTAGATCATTGGAAGATGGGTTTTGGAAACAAAATAGAGGAATATTAAAAATGGACAAAAGCAGGGCAGAAACGAGACATCTCCAGAAAGCCCCACCTGAAAGGGGCTTTTTTATGTGACCAGAAGTGAAGAAAAGTCATTTCGAGAGTGAGCCCTGCAGGCACAGAACGTCAACATGTCGTCATATTGACGTTGTACTCCAACGTACCCCAGCGTTACGGGGATGATGGATTTTTTTTGGAAATGAAAATCAGGTTGACATCAGAACCCAAATGTCAGGCCGACATCAATGTCCACCTAAAATCAACCTAAAATCAACCAAATATGAACGTCTAATCATGCTACACCTTGATGTTGTGTGGACGTTACCACTATGACATCTATCAGATGTTGGATTTTGGTCACTTTCCAACACAACCTAAAATCAACCTAAAATTAACCAAATATCAACAGAATTTGATGTCGTTATTGGATGTCAAAATAACGTTGTCCTTGGACGCTGGCTAGAAATTTAATTTTAGGTCATGACCTGACGTCATGATCTAAATCTAACCAAATACTTACATCCTATGAAGTTGTGTGCCTGCTGGGAGGGAAAGCTATGGTATTTGTTTAAAGATCATGAGGGCAAATACATTTTTACTAGGGGTGTCAAAATTAATTGTTTCTTCGGTGCACTGCGATGCAGACGCGGACAATTCGGTATCGGTTCAGTAATAATCATAACCGGTTATTATGTACTGACGTCATTTATCTATCTCATATGCGCTCTGTCGCAAGGGAGGCGAGTGCGGTTATTTACAACACTACAGGCGCCAACTACTTAAAAATTTAATTGTGTGTGTGCTTTCTGGAAAGTCTTTCACTGGCACTTACAGCAGAAGTCCCTATTTCTCTGCGATTGAGGGAATGAAAGTACTCCATTTCTCTCTCTCTCGCACTGTGGCTGATTTCACCAGCTGACGTGACTTTTCCTCTCGGCTGCTGGCGTGACTCTTCCTCCCTTCTCTTTTCCTCTCGGCTGTATGCATTCCCACGGCTGTACCTGTGCATTGTCGCGGGACCCGACCAGATTTAATGTGGCACGGGAATAAATTTCCGAGTAAAAGCGCGGGAGCGGTTGGTAACCCTGGTGTAATTTTAACAGGAGTGAGCGGTCTCACAATATTACTCCCGAGCGAGCGAGCAAGCAAGCGCGCGTGGCATGTGTGTGCGTGTGTGTGTGAGTGCGTGTGTGTGTGCGTGTGTTTGTTTGGTAATGTCTATGTTTGTGTATGTGTGTGAATGAGAGACAGTGTGGTGCTGTGTGTCCATGTGTGTGTATGTGTGTTTATACAGACAGCTTGTTATAGCCACCCCCCAAAATACAACACTGTGTATGGAAAGCATCGTCAATGCACCGAAATATCGAATTGAACTGAATCAATGGCATGATAATCGTAACCGAACCAAACCGTGAGACCAGTGTAGGTTCCCACCTCTAATTTTTACACAATAATAAAGTGCACAGATATATTTGTTTATGACAAGCACTACTATATACATATAAAAACAAAATAAGGAGAGTACATTTTGATTTCATGCCAACTCTAAAACACTTTTACTATGTCTGAAAGGTGTCCTGACACTGAAACGACATTCCTTTAAACAAAAATGGGACAAAACAAAGTCCTTTTGAGTTAGTTTGGTTGTTCAAAACACACAATCGGTGGGTCTGTTCTGGAACTCCGCCTTCGTATTCTAGCAGTTCAGAGTCAGACAGGAGAAAATCATCATCACAGCACAACAACATAAATACACTGGAAGCAACATAAATACTCTGAAAGTTTGAGTAGTAGAGATGGTAACAAAGTATTCACACCTGTAAAATCGCTTGCAGAAAGACTTTGAGGGCTTTATACAAAAGCACCAATGCGTTGAGCCACATATAAAAAAAACATAGTTCTATTTGGTATCTGTCCATGAAAAATATAAAACAATGTGAAGGGTCCTTGTGGCGTGCACTTCTCACAGAAAAGGCTGTTTGCTCATTGATGAAGAATAGACATGTACTGTACGATGTGTTTAGTGTGGACAGAGATCATTTAAAAAAATGTAGTCAGACAGTTCCTTTGATTTGGGAGGTGAACAACAAATCCCAAACAGTTTGATAGACATAATTTCACAGTGAGGACGTTTATTTATTATAACACACCAATATTCCCAATAGTGAACATCCCACATTCACCAAAAGTTGAGACTGAATAATGAGACTGAACAGCAGACTCAGCAGGCCACATTGAAGGGTTGCTTAAAGAAAGGCTTCTCTCTCTAAAACAAAACAAACATGGCTGAATGATTAGATTGTGCAAAGTTTCTGAACTAAAGACATCTAGGATAGTGTCCTTTGAACAGATGAGACCACAGTGGAGAATCACTTTGGAGAGCACTTATCAGCACAAACTCCTTTTTCCAAAAGTTAAGCATCATGATTAAATGGCAATTACTTTGGGCTTATTTTGTGGCCACACAATGTTAACAAGTTCCTGTAAAATGTACAGTATTTTACTGGAAGCAGTTTGCCATTTACTATAAATTTTAGCAATTATTACTGTATTTAGATTTACAGCACCAATTATATATTATATATGTGTTTACAGAATTGTGTGTATATCTTTACTGTAATATATACAGCAATGTTAACAATGCAACTTTAAAAAAAAGTAACATGCTGCATAACTGTCCTACAGTAAAATAAAATTCATATTACAGTAAAATACTGTGTAGTTTACAAAAATCGTTAACAGTGCAGGATATAAGAATATCACCATCACTGAACTGACTTAACTCATCTGTATACCATAGTATCTAATCAAACGTGAGACTCTTCAGCAGCTAAAGCTTGGTCAAAATTGGGTCATGGAACAGAAAAATCACCCCAACCGCAAATCTAAAATAAAATGACTTAAAAAGAAATCAAGAATCAACCTCATCCTGTTGGAAATGCTGTGGGGAGAACTGTTCAGAAACAAATGCCCACAAACCTCAAACCTGGAGCGATGTTGTAGTAATTCCCCCAGAACAATATGAGACTGATAAAGTTCTACAGAAAATTACTACTTCAAATAATGGCTGCTAAAAGTGTAATTATAGGCAATTAAAACTTAGGATGTCCTAGGTTTGTCAGCTTTGTCAAACCTTTGTTTTTAGCCAAATTTTAAGATCTGCCAAGGATCAGATATTTTTTTTAATGTCCTGATAATAGAATTATAGGATAGAAATTAGGAAATTCAATATCCAAACTATTTCACATAACTACACTGTTAAAGATTTGTGTAAATTATATGGTATTTAACTGTAAATGACTGTATTTTACTGTACATGTTGAGAAAAATGCTGTATATTTTACAGTAAATATATGCAATACTATATATGCATATGCAACAAGATAATGGTGCTGTAAATACAGTATTTTTGCTGATTTTGTTGATTTACAGTAAGTTATGCAGTATGTGCAGTATGCAGCATGTTACTGTATTTTAAAAGTTGCATTATGAAAATTACTGTATATTTTATAGTAACAATATACATACAAGTCTGTAAATACATATACAGCGAGATTAATGGTGCTATAAATGTAAATGCAGGATTTTCTCGCTGTAACTGATTTACAGTAAGGTACTGGTGAATTGCTGCCATTAAGTTACTGTAGATTCTACAGGAAATTGTTAACAGTGTAGCTCTAGAAAGTTAAACACCAGGAAAAGATTTTGAAAGAACATATACTGATGAATTTACAAAGATTTTGATTTCATTTTGACCTTAATAATTCCTTTGTATCGTCTGATAAGGCAGTTGTTATTTTATGGCTGAAATTGAGGAGTAAAGTTGTTCAGTAAAAGACAGTGGATAAGGGGAGTTTGGAGGCGTCTCTCTGAGAAGGGATCGTTACGCCGGAACCCTGCGTGTGTCGTGTTTTTATTGATCCATCACTCTTGCCGTCAGCAAGACCAGAGGTGGCCACAGATCTGTCCTCCTGATGCAATTTTCTGGACCTGCAGACGCCTTCCTTCAGATAGCAGTGCATGAACAACCATCAGCATAAAAGAGTTCAAAGCAGAATTCCAGCATGGAGGAGGCACTTTGTTATGTACATAAAGCTCAGTAGGGTTCCTATATATGTTTTACTTGAACTTTGTCGCAGATATTAAAGTTTGTCTTCTTTGGACAATAAGGATAAAGATAAAAGAATCAATGATAATCAATAGCAGAGAGTTAAAATGTAATATTAAATTATTGATTTCAGAAAATTTTTTAAGTATGTATCAGTGTACAAAAACTACTATTTGACTTTGTGTAGTGGAAATTAGTCTAAGGCTAATAAAAATTGTAATGCTTCAGTCCTAAATGTATTAAAAAGTACAATTTTAACATTAAAAAAATCAACAAACAAACAAAGATGACTAAAATAAAAAATTGACAGTTCATTGACAAAGTTATTTAAACTTAACTAGGTTAATTAGGTTAACTAGGCAGGTTAGGGTAATTAGGCAAGTTATTGTATAATGATGGTTTGTTCTGCAGACTATCGAAAAAAAAAGTAGCTTAAGGGGCTAATAATTTTGACCTTAAAATGGTTTTTAAAAAAAATGTAAAACTGATTTTATAAACTGCCAAAATAAAACAAATAACTTTCTCCAGAAGAAAAAAATATTAATAGACATACTGTGAAAACTTCCTTGCTCTGTTAAAAAAGATGAAAAAATTCAAAGTGCGGGAAGTCAGGTTGTTGTGTCGTTAATTCCAGTTGTAAGAGCAAATAACTTGTCTAGTTGATCATTTGGAAAAATGGAAGAAGGTTTTCCAATAAATCATCTGTTGAACTGCATCCCAATCATCCCAAATACTGCAGAAGACCTATTGGAACCCGCATGGACCCAAGATTCTCAAAGAAATTAGTCAGGTTTGATGAAGGAATCATGGTTTGGGTTACATTCAGTATGGGGGCGTGCAAGAGATCTGCAGAGTGGATGGCAACATCAACAGCCTAAGGTATCAAAACATTTGTGCTGCCCATTACATTACAAACAACATGAGAGGACATTTTTTTTCTGCAGCATAGCTCTCCTTCTCATACTTCAGCCTCCTCATCAAAGTTCCTGAAAGCAAAGAAGGTCAATGTACTCCAGGATTGGCCAGCCCAGTCACCAGAGAGGAACATTATTGAGTATGTCTGGGGTAAGATAGAGGAGGCATTGAAGACGAATCCAAAGAATCTTGTTGAACTCTGGGAGTCCTGCAAGAACGCTTCCTTTGCCATTCCAGATTACTTTATCAATAGGTTATTTGAGTCATTGCAGAGATGTATGGATGCAGTCCTCCAAGTTCATAGGAGTCATACACAATATTAATTCCTTTTCCACTGAAGCATGACTTTATATTTTATACTGTACATTATTTCTGTTAAGTGACAGGACTTTTGTCTAAGCAAAGTCAGACCTTACTGTCCTTATTAAATAATTAAAGGCATGATCATATTTTATTTTGGTAAAATAAGCATTATCTTGAGGCCTTTGCCTTTCATATAAGCCACTTCTGATACCAAATAATAATCCAGAAGTCAGGTTATTATCTGTTGTTCATAAATGGCAACAAGACTTCTGTCAGGTAGTATATATATATAATATATAATAACAAATTAAGGAGATACACAAACCAGAGAACACCATGCATGAATTAAAAAGCAGTTTTAGCCCATATTCAAACACCCTATCATAATGAATTCAACATTAAAACCCAGTGAATGGAAACAGAAGGAAATGGGGACAGAGAGTGAAACAAGAAACAGAGAGACAGAAAGAGAGAGAGAAAGATAGAGAGAGGGAGGAGTGGCACAAGAGGTGGTGATCTCTCCTGGCAAATTGGGCTCCCGCTTGGTCTAATTCCAGCCCAGGCCTGTTCTGCTCCCTCAGCTTGAGATGAGAAGAGAAAAATCTATGCAGCCGAGCAGCCGGAGCACATCGAGTCTGCGCTGGTTAGCTTCCATGGGCCGACAGCAATCAATAAATCAATAGGAAATGTTGGTTGGTTGCAGAGAGAGCAGGGAGGCGGGCTGCAGATGAACGGATGGAGGGATGGCAGTCAGACGAGAGGTCAGAGGTCAGCCTTACCTTCAGTACACAGCGAGAGTACACTTTATGATGAAGTGAGTGGCTGATTTCAGACCGCCTTTATTTCTCTCCATCTCTCCGCTCGTTCTCAAAACTCCTATTCAATGAAACAAGTTTTAGACTTGAGTAAACTGTAGGAAATTGTCATGTACAGTTGAAGTATTAGCCCTCCTGTGAGATTTTAATCCTTTTAAAACTATTTCCCAAGTACTGTACTTTTAAAAACAATACAGTTTGTTAACTAATTTCTAATAGCTAAATTATTTTAGGAAAACTGCCATGATGACAGTATTTTTTTCTAATTTTGTAAGATAATAGTATTCAGCTTAATGTGTGATTTAAAGGTTAATTACGTCAAGTTATGTCAATTAAGCTGGTTTGTTCTGTACCCCATTGAAAAAAAAGCGAGCTCATAATTTGCTACAATCCAACCCGCTCTTTAAGATCTCAAAATTCAGGGCTTCTGGTTGTACCTAGAACAGCAAAGTTGAGTAAAGGAGGTCGAGCCTTCTCATATATGGCTCCTAAACTCTGGAATAGCCTTTCTGATAATGTCCGAGGCTTAGACACACTCTCTCAGTTCAAAACTAGATTAAAGACCCATCTTTTTAGGAAAGCAATCACACAATGTACATAACAGTAAAATGCATGAGTATACTTGACTCAGGTGAGTTGGCTTGATAGCTGTCATGGTTGCAGGTTTGTGCGCTTTCTGGAGTATCTGTTTTGTCACATGGGTTTGTGTTGTTTGTTTTTCCACGTGTATTTGTTTGGTCACGTGTTATGACGGCACTCAGCTGGTTGATTTGATCACCAGCTGAGGTTCATTACTGAGCCTATATCTGGGTTACGTTTCTATGTCTCTTTGTCAGTTCGTTGTGTTTGCTTATGTGAATCTGTATTGTGCTCAGGACTAGAGGAGTGACTGCTGGACCTCGTTTCGCCCTTCTGTTCCTGCCCCAGTATCCCAGTGTCCTCACCCTCCATTTGTAGCCCTGTTGGCTCATTCTGACAGTGTTAATTAAAATTTCACTTGCATATTGGATCCTTCTCTGTACTTTTATTTACACGTGACAATAGCCACCTGTAGGTCACACTCCTCCTGTCTTAATGCATCAGACAATACACTATGAACAGCAGCTACGCTAATTATTCTCTTTATTCTCTATTTCCACCTGGGGATACTCATACCGAGGCTCCCAGAGATTATGCAGTGCCATTGATGTGATCCAAGACCTGCGAAGAGATGATCCCAAAGTATCCATAATCCTGGACCAGGTCGCATCCTGAGCTAATGCTGTGGTGGTCATGGAGGAATGGAGGGCATGAGACTGATTGCTGAAAGAACACAGTACAAACGAGTCTCTGCATTGATCCTGCGGGCCAGCCTGACCTCCCACAGGTGCCCTACTCACACCTGCAGCTTCTCCACAATAGACATCCAGCTTCTCTAGCCTCCGCCGCCTAGAGCGCAGCTCCACACAGGAAGTTTGGTGAGAAGAATAATGGTTACACCAAACAGAACCTGGTTTTTCTCTTCACTTCGTCAATTGGTGAAGTTTTTTTTCCTCTCCACTGTCGCCCCTGGCTTGCTCGGATTAGGACTTGTGGAGCTGCGCTTCGGTGGTTTTGCTCATCAGTGTTTGAACTTTCAGCAGTGAAATTTAAACCACACTGAGCTAAACTGAACTTCAACTCAGAAATCTGGACTTTACTAGAACTATGTTAAGCTGCTTTGACACAATCTACATTGTAAAAAGCGCTATATAAATAAACATGAATTGAATTGAATAATATTGTCCTTAAAAATGGTTTTAAAACTGCTTTTATTCCAGCCAAACTAAAGAAACATGCATTTCTCCAGAAGAAAAAATATTATGGGTCATTATATTGCTCTATCTAATCTAATCACTTGAGAAATATTTTCAAAAGAATACAAATTTCACAGGAGGGCTAATAATTTTGTCTTCAACCGTAAATGACTTTTTTAACCACTGTAGAAAATAATTCATTATAAGTTGTTAGCACAGACTGTAAAAGATATGGATGTAGTGTCCGTGACGTCATCCATAGGTCTCTGAAGACCACAAAAGAAGCTACCAGAAGGCATGGCCAACCGTTGCCATTTTGTTTGAGCGTCAAAGCAACATTTCAGACTTTATAGCCAACAGCTAATCAATCTTTCAGATTCTGGAGTGCTTTACAGGTCTCAAGAAAAATATAAACGATAAATGATCTTAAATAAAACAAATAGATTTATAGATATGGTATATATGTATATAATTTCAAAAAAATTGAGAAATTGAGGCTACTTAAATGGTTTGTGAGCACAATTAAGGGCACACAGCATGCCATATCATCTGATAATTGTAACAAATAATTCCAAAAGACAATTGACTGTGTAAAATCACATAAAACAAAACAAAAATATGATGTATATGTCGAGTTCAGCGGCTAATCAGCCGCAATCAGGTGAGATGAAATGACGGCGACCAGTGAGACCCAGCTGTCACTCAAGTGGCCACGCCCTTAATTATGCAGACTTAATATAACTCAATATAAATGAAAGGGATGAGTTTAAACAAATGCTAATTAAATGTATGCCACTGCTTGTATCTGTACTTTATCCCTCTCTCTCTCTCTTTTTTCCTCTGCCTCATCAATAACACCACAATTTCATGATGTATTCTCACTCCTATTCTTTATTCCTCATGACATTTAAATTTTCCGCTGCTTCAATTGCATCATTCTATTTGAATCTAATTTGAAACAAATGATTCATTCAAGTGAAATAGTTTATCTTTCTTTTCCATCTTCCTCATCAGTAACCAGTGATGTTGATGTTTTGCTCACTCTCATTCTTTAATTTCTAATAAAATTCAATAAATTTTCCATGTGCCATCACTGTTCCAAGTGCATTTTAATGAAAAAATTGAAACAGATGCAAATGAAATGTATGCCTGTGCTTGTCTCTGTACTTAATGTCTCACTATCTCCCTCTCTCCCTTATTCCTCTGCCTCATCAATAACTCCACAGTTTCATGATGTATTTTCACTCCTTTTCTCTATTTCTCATATGTAAATTTTCCACTGCTTCAACTGCATCGTTCTATTCGAAACAATTTTGAAACAAATGATTAATTCAAGTGAAATGTATGTTTTATCTCTTTTTTCCTCCTTCCTCGTCAGTAACACAAGTAATGCTGATGTTTTCTCACTCCCATTCTCTATTCCTCTGGAAATTCAATACATTTTTCATGTGCCGCCGCTGTTCCAAGTGCATTTTTAGAGTAGAATGTGAAACAAATGCAAATGAAATGTATGCCACTGCTTGTATCTGTACTTAATGCCCCCACTCCCTCTCTTATTCCTCTGCCTCGTCAATAACTCCACAATTTTTACAATTTCTCCCTCCCACTCTCTATTTCTTTTGAACTTTGAGGCATTGTGCTGCCACTGCTTCGATTGCATCATTCTATTTAAAACAAATGTTTCATTCATAAGAAACATCATTTGTTTATCTCTCTTTTCCCTCTTCCACATCAGTAACACCACAATGATGTTGATGTTTCTCACTCCCATTCTCTTTTCCTCTGGAAATTCGATTGCTGCTGTTCCTAGTGCATTATTAGTGAATCATTTGAAATAAATGCAAATGAATTTTACACCAGTGCTTGTATCTTTCCTTAATCTCTCTCTCTTCTTTCTCTCTCGCTCTCTTTTTCCATCTCTTTCTCTCAATTCCATTCAATTCAGTTGATTTCAAAAGAGCTTTATTGGCATGACTAGTCAAGTTTTGCCAAAGCATTGCACGTTACATAAACAATGAATGAAATCGTATAATGATTATACTGTATAATACATATATACAGTTGAAGTCAAAATGATTAGCCCCCTTTGAATTTTCTTTTCTTATTATATTTCTCAATATTTCCCAAATGATGTTTAACAGAGAAAGGAAATTTTCACAGTGTGTCTGATAATATTTTTTCTTCTGGAGAAAGTCTTATTTGTTTTATTTCGGCTAGAATAAAAGCAGTTTTTATTTTTTTATGAACCATTTTAAGGTCAAAATTATTAGCCCCTTTAAGCAGTTTTTTCCGACTGTCTACAGAACAAACCATCATCATACAATGACTTGCCTAATTACCCTAACCTGCCTAGTTAACCTAATTAACCTAGTTAAGCCTTTAAATGTCACTTTAAGCTGTATAGAAATGTCTTGAAAAATATCTAGTCAAATATTATTTACTGTCATCATGGCAAAGATAAAAATAAATCAGTTATTAGACATAAGTTATTAAAACTATTATGTTTAGAAATGTGTTGAAAATATCTTCTCTCCGTTAAACAGAAATTGGGTGAAAAAATCAACAGGCGGGGCTAATAATTCAGGAGGGTTAATACTTCTGACTGTACAAACAGAAAATAATTTTGATAAACACAAAGTAAAGACTAATATCCCTATAACTGCCTGCTCTACCAAATGGTTGACCATGTTTTGACTTTTTTACAGTTTTTTACAATCACCATGACAGTTTTTTCAATACATTTAACAAGTTTCCTTAACTCTTAACACACCTGCACACCTAAAACACACAATTGGTAAAACGGTTAATTTCATGCTCAAATCACACATTGTAAACTAAACCCTAAAACTAATATTCAAAATACAATAATAAACTAACACAATACACCATGTCTAACAAAACACTGCAAACATGTTTTAAAATCAAATAATTAACCAAAACACTAACACATGTTCTCTTCCAACAAGAACATTTAGTCAATCATAACACATTGACAGAAAAACATTATCATCAGCTGACATTACAGAAACTATTTTACATTATTATTATTATTATTATTATTTTACGCGTGTGCCAGGTCTGCCCTTGTATTTGATGCCTCTCTACATTTTTGTGTTGCTGGGTTTAGTAAATGCATGCATTTTGTTTTTTCTGCAGAAATTCAATATAAAAAAATGAATGACCATCTCAGAGTAGCTTTATAAAATGTACCTTTATGTAAAAAAATAAAATAAAATACAAACACGGAACTGCTGCAGAACAGACTTTATTTGCAAAAGGACATCGCTGCAAGTTATACAAACAGAAAAAGCACTGCAATTATAGTAAAAAACAAAGTAATCTTCTGCATTTTTGTACATGTTCTCATCCAAAACACACCTGATATCTTCTCTGGCACGGCATCATGGAAGAAAATGTCTTGTTCCTTTTCCACACAAGATCAGCCCAAAGAGTCCTCTTTTAGAACATCTGACCATGTGATTGGAAAAACCTCAACACCTGAGTGTGAGATATGAACATATTACAAGTGCATATGCACAGTGGGTATGTACACTTCAAGATGAATTAGTGCAAGGTAGTGCAATGAATTGGGCTAATTTTCTGGAAACGAAAGAAGTACAGTATGTAGATCTAATGTTGTTGTAGTGTTCACATCTCTCTTTTTTCCTCTGCATCTTCAATAACTCCATAATTCCACGATGTTTTCTCACTCGAACTCATGTCTATTCATCATTCGAAATAATTCATTTTCCTCATTGAATACTTTATTCTTTCTCTCAATATTTCTTTCTCTGTGTGTGTGTTTGTGTGAGTGGCTGTAGGGCTGGTAGTGGTGTGTTATACCCCTGCTGTGCTCTGCGTCTGACCCATTGAGGCAGGGGCTCAGGCTGTGTCCGGCCCTCTGAACGCCTCCCCCTGCGGCCGCATCGATTCCTGCGCTCTGGGCTCCTCGGCTGCCGCTGGGCCCTCTGTCTACCGTCTCTCTCTCCTTCTGCTGAGGAGCCGGAGAAATTAGCACAGGCCTCTGATGTTTCTCAAGGCCTTCCCTTTGTTACAGCGCAGTCCTGCGGTGCAGACGGGGCTGGAATGTACTTGTACAGTCTTATCATGTGGTACAGTTGCTTTCATTGTGTACAGTGTCAAGCCACATCGCTGAAAAAGATTTGAAGAATAGATACATTCAAAAACAAACAGAATCAAATAAATAGAGGTGTTAATGTACAGTAGTCATCACAAACTGAATTATACATCAAACATAAATCAATTTACAGCTTTTTACAGATGCTAGGACACATTTCTCATTACTTAAATCACTTTTGCAAAACTCAGTGAGCCCAACAGAAGTCTACGTGGGCTAAACTGAGGATCAATTATCATTGTTTTGGCACAAAATGCATTCAATGACTACATCTCTCAAATTTCATGAATTCTTTTCTTACTCAGACACAACAACTGCCAAAGATCTTTGTACTTACAGGACATTTTGCACATGGTTACATACTGTTTTCACAACTGTTAAACTCATTTTCAAAACAATAACATAATGAAAAAATGACAGCAAAATTCAACAGCAATATTTTTGAAATATATTTCAAATATAAAATTGCAGTTTAACCAGTCAGATTAGCATTACTATTGTATCTGTATAAGTGGACGGTGTGTATACAAATTCTTGTATTTTAGAATTACTTAGAGCAAAATAATAAAAATAAATAAACAACATAAAATATTGAGGAATTCTGCATCATGTCTGATTCATTCCAGTAACATATATTGCAGTTATAAACAATATTGCAATTATAAACAGGGATGTGCCCTTTCTTTTACACTAGAAAACACTGCATAATGCTACATGTTGTTAGTGTTTTTAGCTCATTGTTTTGTGGGTGACAAAGTGTGTTTGTCGGCTGTCAACCTTTGCTAGTGTTTTGGTAGAATGAGTTTATTTTAGACCTGAATAAAGTGTTTTGGTAGTTGTAGTGCATTTTGAATGTGAACTGAACTGCTTTGCCAAGCTGAAAGTCGGTTAGGAGAATTGTGTGAAGAGTTTTGCAAAAAGTGACCTAAGTATTGAAAAATGTGTCCTAGCGTCTGTGTAAAATTGTACATATGACCAATATTGACCAATAGATGAGATGTGCATTTGGTATCTAAAAAAGAAAGTACTGGGTTGCACACAATTCCAACACAAATTGATTAAGTTATTTAATCGTTTTTACAAATTTAAGTAGATTGAACATAAAAGAATTAGGCTGTCCCCCCAAAAAACCTTAAGAATTGTGTTGTTTCAACTCATTTTGAATAAGTAGTTTGAACAAGCAGAAAAAGTAATTTGAGTCTACATTGAGAATATGCTGGGTTCTATGCAAATTCCGATAAAGTTAAAATTAAATGAAGAGAATTCAACCTAAAACAATTCAACCCAGGCTCATTCTGTAAACTTACTGCTATATACATTTCTGGTGAGCACCAAATACGTCCCAGAAGCTACGTTTTTTTGCAGTTTTTGTTTTCGTGAACACACCAGAAGCCGCTATATGCTTTTTGAGATCTCATATTTCTCTCGCGAGTGCCATTCGCACCTGCTGTTATGCATAAATCTACCAGAGACCGCTGTTGACTTACTGACTGACTGACCAATGGACTGATCCACCCTCCTCTTTTCCTAAACCCAACCAATAGTGTTTCCAAAAGCACAGATTGATTTGATTGAACACGAAACAATTTAGTTCCAAAAAACCCTTAAGAATTGTGTTGTTTTAATGCAGTTTAAATAAGTTCTTTAAACAAGCTGAAAAAATAATTTTTTGAGTACAGATAATGTACAGTTGAAAGCATAATTGTTAGCTCGTATGTAAAAATGCTTATTCTCTTTCAAAT
This sequence comes from Danio aesculapii, assembly GCF_903798145.1. NCBI lineage: Eukaryota > Metazoa > Chordata > Actinopteri > Cypriniformes > Danionidae > Danio > Danio aesculapii. Next base: position 7,381,690 of record NC_079452.1, on the reverse strand, counting down.
GTTTCACAAATTTTCAAAGTATGCTATATTTTTTCCTTCTGTGAAAAAAGTTTGGTTAGTTTGGCTGGAGTATTTTTAAAAACAATTTGTAAGGTCAATATTATTAGCCCGCACATAAACTGAATAGTATACTGCAAAAGAACCTTGAAAAAATATTATTTACTGTCAACATTGCAAAGACAAAAGAAAAAATTAGTTATTAGAAACTAAACTATTAGAAACGATTCTGTTTACAAATGTGTTTAGAAAAATTTTCTCTTCATTAAACAGCTGGAAAAATATTTTTAAAAGAATGAAAATTTCACACAAGGGAAAATAATTTTGACTTAAAATGTACATGTTATAGCAGTATATTAAAACATCTGTTTATATTTTCAAAAACAACTAGTCACAAGAGATTAGAAAACATATCAGTCTGTAAACATGTTTTATTTTTTAATTTAGGGAATTAAACATCTCTTATGAATGTGACCAAAAGTTATGCACGATTACAGCATACAAATTAAATATAAATACAGCATACAACCCAAAATAAATCATGCTAATTAAAATGAATGATAAGAGTTGGTTCTCTGTAGAACAACACATATTTATTTTATTTTATTTGACATTTTTGCATTTATGAGAAAAAATCTTTGTTATGGTTGTGACATCCCTCTGTTACAGTTGTGACAGCTGTGAAATTGGTTTGTGTGTCACTTGTAAGACTTTGTTAAATCCATTAAGATAATTTGAACCCTTGACAGAGATATTTTTGAGTATTTTTACAGTACTGTAAAATATAAGCCAAACAACTTAAAAAGGGTTTCGCAACAGTCTGCTTTAATATTTCAAATGATATTTTTACAAAACTGTCAAAATAACGTTCCAGCATCATTGTAACAAATAAATTTGTGTACAAATGAAACAACATACTTATTTTGACATGTACTTAATGGTTTGGAAGATATTGGTGTAATGTAACTATATATTGTAGATGGAGAATTGCAATTCATTACTTTAATAGTTTTTTTGTGCTTTAATACACAGTTTATATAAGGACTTATTTATTTATTTATAACAATTGGAAATGACAATAAGTAAAAAAAAAAATTATTAAAAATAGTCAAAACTTAGAGTTTTCTTAGAGTTATGCTATTTTGTGGCAACTTATTTACATTTTATGAGTTTTTAATATTTTATTTAGGTGTACATTTAGTACATTTTTATTTAGAAAATAAATCAGTTTTGCTAAAATGTTCCATCAGTCATTTACAGCATTAATTTAATAGTTTTACATTTTTGTAATTTTTATTTAGAAAAACACACACACACACACACACACACACACACACACACACATATATATATATATATATATATATATATATATATATATATATATATATATATATATATATATATATATATATATATATATACATATATGTATATATATATATATATATATATATATATATATACAGAGTTGAAGTCACAGAAATTTTCACAGTATGTCTGATCATATTTTTTCTTCTGGAGAAAGTCTTATTTGTTTTATTTTGGCTGCAATAACAACATTTTTTTCTTTTTTAAAACCCATTTTAAGGTCAAAATTATTAGCCCCTTTAAGCTATATAGATTTTTTGATAGTCTACAGAACAAACCATCGTTATAAAATAACTTGCCTAATTACGCTAAGTAACAGTTACTTAGTTAACCTAGTTAACCTAATTAACCTATAGTAGTTAAGCCTTTAATTGTCACTTTAAGTGGAATACTAGTGTTATGAAAAATATCTAGTCAAATATTGTTTACTGTTATCATGGCAAAGATAAGGGCAATGCGGTGGTACAGTAGGTAGTGCTGTCGCCTCACAGCAAGAAGGTCACTGGTCTGAGCCTCGGCTTGGTCAATTGGCATTTCTGTGTGGAGTTTGCATGTTCTCCCCGCTTTCGTGTGGGTTTCCGACAATTCCAACAGTTTTTCTTGTCGGCTTAGTCCTTTTATTAATCTGGGGTCGCCACAGCGGAATGAACCGCCAACTTATCCAGCATTTTTGTTTTACGCAGCGGATGCCTTTCCAGCCACAACCCATCTCTGGGAAAAATCCACACACACCTATTCACACTCATACACTACGCACAATTTAGCCTACCCAATACACCTGTACCGCATGTCTTTGGAATGTGGGGGAAACCCACGCGAACGCAGGGAGAACATGCAAACTCCACACAGAAATGCAAACTGACCCAGCCGAGGCTCGAATCAGCGGCCTTCTTGCTGTGAGGCAACAGCACTATCTACTGCGGCACTGCGTCGCCCTATATATATATATATATATATATATATAGAGAGAGAGAGAGAGAGAGAGAGAGAAAGAGAGAGAGAGAGAGAGAGAGAGAGAGAGAGAGAGAGAGAAAGAGAGAGAGAGAGAGAGAGAGAGAGAGAGAGAGAGAGAGAGAGAGAGAGAGACAGAGAGAGAGAGAGAGAGAGAGAGAGAGAGAGAGAGAGAGACTGCACTACACTGGTCTCACGGTTTGGTTCGGTTTGGTTCGGTTCCGATTATTATGCCAGCGATTCAGTTCAATTCGATATCTCGTTGCATCACAGTGCATTGACGATGCTTTCCATACAGTTTTAAATTTTCTTCACAGCACAGCAATTCTTGTATTAAAACATATAAATATATTTATATTTATATACTATTTGTCCTTTTTTTGTACTATTTTGTATTTGTATACAATTTTGTCCTTTAATACAAACACTCAGATATATAAACTATACTTTTTAAAACGCAAGTACACGCACAAAACAACATGAGCATTTATAGCATTTAACAAATATAAATATATTGCTTGCTTTCTGAGCCTTGTCTGAAATGTGGCTTTTATGGAGAATATTTTTTTTTGGATCTTTCTTTTTGTTTTATTCTTTACTAACTTTACTATTCTTTTACAAATCTTCCAAATGTACAATGCAAATGCAGAATAGCATTCTTTTTGACATTTTCAGTCAAAACATTATATTTACAATATTTAATTTTTATTATTTCAATATTATATTTATTTTATTTTTTTTATTGTCACAATATTATACTTTCCTGAGGATAATTTAATTGTAAAACCTTTTTAGTTTTTACTTCTAAGAGGTACAGCATGTAAACATTGATGTTTTTTATATAAACCATACAAACCTTTTTCAAACCTACACTTTACAATCTGTTAGCACACACAATGTGTTAAAAAGTTTAAATCACAATTCATGCTTGTAACTACTAGCTTATTACCTGCCTATTATTGCAACGTTAACAGTTTTTTTGGGGCAGTTTTTAAAGTATGATTTATTAAATTCTACACCTCTAATCCTACCCAAAACCTAAACCCAACATCCACCTTAATACACTGTTAACAATTTCCTGTAGAATCTACTGTAACTTACTGGCAGCAGTTCACCAGTAACTTACTGTAAATCAGTTACAGCAAAAATACTGTATTTACATTTACAGCATAAATGCAAATATTATCTTGCTGTATATGCATTCACAGTATGGCGTATATTTACAGTAAAATACACAGCAATTTTCACAATATATCACTAAAATTTAGTAACATACAGCATAACTGTTCTACAGTAAAATACAGTTCACATTACAGTTAAATACTATGAAATTTACAGAAGTCGATAACAGTGTAAGGCTTGTTAATAACATAAATTGTGACCTAAAATAAAGTGTCTTATTAAAGATTCCTCCTTTCACCTGCTTTCTTTTAATCCAAATGAGTGAGTGAGAGAATCGGAAAGTGTGTATTCTGAGCCGATGTGGGTGTGAATGTGCGGATGAGTGAAAGGCCCTGGAGTGTGTTCATTAGATCAGCCGAGAGCTGCTGGTCCACACGGGCTCGACCCCTGCATCCTCATAATTAAGATGCATGACATCAGAGCAGAGGAGAGATGCACTTTTCAATCCAATTTAAACACACATTCGTTTCACTCTCTTCTGCGCTGAGCAAAAGCTCTCGCGGTCTGCGCCCAGGTTGAAGGCTGTCTGATCTGTATAGCCTAGTGTAGTTTTAATCAGAAGGTATTTAAAGGAGCAGTTCTTCTGCATAATGGAAATCAGTTATTGATGTTGATCCAATAGAGCATATGTGAATTTTTTTATTTATTTGTGGAATATTAAAGAACATAATATGAAAGTAAGAAAAAATGATGTGGTAATAATGTTGTAATATTGTAGATATACAATAATAATAATAATAATAATAATAATAATAATAATAATGATGATGATGATGATGATGTGGTACTGTATATTTGAGGGAATATATTTTTATTAATACCTTATATATTTATTACATTACAGTAAGGTTTCAGTTGTTGGCATAAGTTAATAATAAATTAATAAATAAAGAAATAAACTAGTAATACATTTGTAATAATGAAATGATGAGGATGATGTGACACATTTGCTATGATATTTTAGCAAATATTTTCAGAAACAATTTACAGTAAATGTTATATTAATTAACATTAGTTCACTGTAGTATAGTAGCATGTAGCATGTAACTAGCTAATAATGAGATATGTTTTTGTTCATGTTAGTTAATGTCCTAATCAACTTAATCCAACACATTCTAATAGTTCCTATTGTTTCATTTGTGTTATTTTGATGATTTTATGTATTAATCATAATATGTAACATAGTAATAACATAGTAATAAACTATTATTACAGTAGTAATAACAACAGTAGATTACAATGTCCTAAATAATATAATATATCAATACTACATAACACTATGTCACTACAAAACCATCTGATTAGGTAATCAATAAAGTCACTAGTGTACATAATGTACGCAGCAATAAATATAATTAGTTTCAACTAACAGTTTAAAGAGACCATCTCCTGCATTTGTCCTCTGGATTTATTTGGCACAGTGCTGATTTAATCACTTCTGACTCATATAATATAGAAAAAGATGGTTGAAAATAAAGAAATAACTTGGTAAAATAAACAGCTAAATAAATAATTCAATAAATAACCACATGACGGTATTTGATGAAAGGGTTATTTGTTAAATTGTTAATTTATGTTGCATGGATATATTTTTTGTCAATCAATCAATCAATCAATCAATCAATCAATCAATCAATCAATCAATCAATCAATCAATCAATCAATCAATCAATCGATTTTTCATTCGTTCGTTCGTTCGTTCGTTCGTTCGTTCGTTCGTTCTTTCTTTCTTTCTTTCTTTCTTTCTTTCTTTCTTTCTTTCTTTCTTTCTTTCTTTCTTTCTTTCTTTCTTTCTTTCTTTCTTTCTTTCTTTCGTTGGTTTGTTCATTCATTTTCCTTCAGCTTAATCTGTTTATTCATCAGTTGTCGCCACAGCGGAATAAACTGCCAACAATCAATTAATCAATGTAAAATAAAGTAAAATTATTAAAGTAAAATATATAAATAAAAAATAAATGGACAAAAATACATTATAATAAATAAATAATAATAAATGGATATTTTATGGGTCATGGGTATATTTTCCTTAATGCCAAACAGGGGCGCTGCTAGAAATAAAGCTCTACTGGGGCACACACCCCCTTATATTTATATACATATTATATATATATATATATATATATATATATATATATATATATATATATATATATATATATATATATATATATATATATATTATTATTATTTTTTTATAAATATTTATTATAAATACAAGTATTATTGTTATTATACAATTATTATTCAAATAATCTGGAGTAACACAACTGGAGTAATATGTTAATATCATTTAAATCTTTTGCATAAATAATAATTTCATTTGAATGAAATTCTATAGACATTTCAATAAAATACAAAAAAATGTTTAATATAATTATCTGTTGTCTTAGACTTGACACACGGCAGAGAATTAGGTTTCTTAAATTTTACCTCCCTGACTCCTCATCCCTCCTTTTTGCTTCATACAAAAAAATCTATCAAGAGGCATGCTTAGTAAGATCACCATCATATTGTTTAAACTTTAGTTTTGTCGACTTGCAAAACAAAAAAGTCTGTTATGCCGGTTTTACAATGCATGAGCGGCGCTTGAGCAGCAAGTAGCCTACTTTTTGGCGCGCATGTTAACTACCGGGACTCGCACCTGGAGAAGAGCAGCGCATGAGAAAGGCCCGCGGGTTCACTGCGCACACGCGGAGATGTGTCAGTTTGCTTTTTGATCACACAGCTTTCACCAGCGTTGGTTCAGTTGCGTATAGAGAATAACGTCTTTGTTTCAGAATTACCACTGTTAATAAATACACTTGCATATGAAGGAAATCATATCTCAATGCATTTACTGGGGCACTGGTGATTTGTACTGGGCCACGTGCCCCAGTAAATTAGGTCTAGCGACGCCCCTGATGCCAAAGATCATTAAAATATTAAATTAAGTTTACATTCCATGAAAAAATGTTGAAAATTTTCCAACTGTAAATAATAATTGTACCTGTAATTTTTGATTAGTAATATGCAATGCTAAGAGCATCGCTAGTCATATAGACTACTTTAAAAGCAATTTTCTCAGTATTTAGATTATTATATCTTTTTGATCCCTCAGATTCCAGATTTTTCAAATTGTTTTACCTCAGACACATTTTTAGTCCTATTCAAACAAATATACAACTATGAAAAGCTTACTTATTCAGCTTACATATGTATACCAATCTCAATAAAAAGAGACACTTATCAGGATCCAGGTTCACATTTCTGTGTGAAATGTTATTTTAGTGTTGATATGGTACATACCGTAAACTACAACTTATACCAACCCAGGCTCATTCTCAAAACGTAGTCCCGAGGACGTTTCTGGAGACTGCGAATTATGTAGCCGGAGGTACGTATGGCTGCATTTCATTTTTTAAGCGAACGCTGCTGGGTGGTATGACGCCGTTCCTTTTAGCGCTTGCCGGCTGACCGCTTACCTTCGTGTGGAGGGCTTTCCCGCTGCAACCAATTTGTCTGGTTAGCTCATCCTGTACATTGGCGGACTTGAGACGCAGAGAGGAGCTGATGATGACGACGACTGGGTTTGAGTCCGGGGAAGAACGGTTCCAGAATTCAGGTTAGACTAAAACAGAATCCAAGAAATAAAGTGAAGAAGTTCATGACAGGGTGAGAATGTGGTAAAATCCGAAAACGTGGTAAAAAAAAAAAATCAGACAAGGGCTTTTCTTTTTCTGGACGGCTTTTGTAAATTTTTGGTTGGGTTTAGGGCAGGCGGGTCAATCTGTGAAATTGGTTGGGTTCAGGGAAGGAGGAGGGTGGGTTGGCCGGCCGATTGGCCGGTCGCCCAGTCAATCATTCAGCCAGTCGGACAGACAGACATTCGTTCGGCAGCGGCTTCTGGTGGGTTTACATGAGAACAGCGCGGGCGCGAACGGCACTCGTGGGAGACATCTGAGAAGCCAAAAAGGCGCACACAGCGGCCTCTCGCGGATTTGCGAAAACCAAAAACTGCAAAAATACGTACCTCCCGGGATGTATTTTGCGGTCTCCAGAAACGTCCTTGGGACTACGTTTTCAAAATGAGCTTGGGTTGACTTATACTTAAGAATACGATGGTGATCATGTACATTATGAACATATTTTCAGTCAAAATGCAATAAAACACTTCTAAACACTTCTAAAATCTTCTCTCCTCCCTGATTTCATACAAACCTAATCTAATCATTTGACAGTGTCTCGACTGTACCGTCTGAAACATTTCTCATCATCAGAAAGCCTTTAGTCTGGGTCCAGTGTCTAGTGCAATCATTAGTCTTGATTATCTTTAAGAACATGACTAACTACCCGAGACGAGCTAAAGAGAGGACTGACCTTTACTCCCCTTTACAGACCTTCCCTTACCTGCTTCCTCACTGTATTTCTGCAGATAATTGGAAAAATTAAATGACAGGATATATTTGTCTGCAATACGAACACACTGTCCATTGCCCTATGAATGAATAATCTACATGCCAATGAACAAGGAAAACAGTATGAAAAAATGCATCATCCATTCATATACTGTAGAAGATTACCATTTAACTCTGGTTGCTAGTAAGACTGTAAAATTTTCAAGCACGCTGTAAATAAATAAATACAATTGTGCTGTATTTTTTTAACATTATAAAACTATTTACTGCCGTAATTATGAATTTACGTATTTTTGATTTTACAGTGCGCTTGTTAATTTACAGTCTTACTGACAACTAAAGTTTACATTTAGTCATTTAGCAGACGATTTTGTCTAAAGCGGCTTACAAATAAGGAGGCATTCAGCGATTCGAGTAGAGGCAATACACACAAATTATGTGAAGAAGTGCAAATTATAGAGAGGAACTGTTCTCAGAGAATTAGGTGCTAGAGTAAAGGGTGTGTTTTTTATAGAGAGAGAGAGTAGAATGTCAAGCCCTTTTACCTGTGTGAAGCATACTTCATAATTGAACAGTTTTTGTTCAACATAGGCTCATTCTGAAAATGTACTCCTATACACATTTCTGGAGATCACTAATTATGTAGCCAAAAGTACGTATGGCAGCACTTCATCTTTAAAATGAACGCTTCGGGCGGTATGATGCCATTCCTTTTCACACTCACAAGTTTACCTTAGTATGGGTGGCTTTCCCACTGTTACCAGTTTGTCTAGTAGCTCGCCTTGTACGTCCGTGGACTTGAGATGCAGAGAGGAGTTGACCATGATGACGGGATTTGAGTCTAGTGAAGAACTGTTACAGTTAGCAGGTAACACAAAAACAGAAGCCAAACAATAAGCAAATAACATGGTGAGAATGTGGTAAAATCTGAAAACGTGGTAAAGATCAGGCAAGGGCTTTTCTTTTTCTGGATTTCTTTTTAAAACTGTCAATCGGTGCTTTTGAAAACACTATTGGTTGGGTTTAGGGAAGGAAGAGGGTGAGTCAGTTGATCGGACAGTCAGTCAGTCAGTCAGTCAGTGAATCAGTCAGTCAGTCAGTCAGTCAGTCAGACAGCAGCTGTGGATTTACGCAAGAACAGCAGGTTCGTATTTGAAATCTGAAAAAGCTACACATCAGCCTCTGGTGGATTCGCAAAAAAAAAAAAAAAACCTCCAAAAAAAACATAGCTCCTGGGACGTATTTTAGCGGTACGTTTTCAGAATGAGCCTGTGTTATTTTTGTTTGTTGTTGTTGATTAAGGACGTGTATGGTGCAAATGTGCAAAACTTGTTCAAGAGATAAAAATGCCTTTGTAATATTAATAGCTAGAAGAAGAATTCTTGTAGAATGGAAACCACCAATCATGACCTAAACTGTATAAATATAAAAAAATAAATGCTTTTTTCAATGGATCAACCAGAACATTTTACAAAACATGACCCTTTAATAATTCATATTTAGAATAAAGTACTCATCTAACCATAAATCCGCTCAACACCCCCTATAAGTTTAATTTTCTATTTGAGTTAATTTAGTTTTGTAGTTACTTTATTTTTCTCCATTTTATTGTCTATTTGTTTCTGCCGTAGAGTGCTTTCACATCTGTAGTTCACTTTATTTGGTCCGGACCAAGGGCAATAAATGATACATTGTAGCATTTTCTGCTGTCTTTGGGTCCTTTTCACACCACACTGCTGGCTTTGGTCCGAACCAGTTGAAAAGAACCAAAATGCAGTCATTAGACAAAATCCAAATCACTCATTGGCCAGATATTGTTCAACATATTTCCTAAACTGCTTTTCGATTAGTCAGAATTCACGTCCGGGAAAATGCCAATTAAACTCCTGCAACAAACGGCAGACACAAAATGTAATTTTTTACGTTAGAGGGACGACTGCGCTGACAGATTGTATCCTTGCTCATAGTATACTATATAGTTTGTATACCTCACTTTAGACAAACTATACATTTTGAGAATGAAGTGCGGCTGCAGCTAGAAAACAATGTTTTAATGCATTGCAAACGGCGAAGGCTCATCACACGTCACTTCAGGAGAAGGCGTGAATTAATTTAGCTAAACTGCGACATGGTCATCTTCCGGAAATATTAGCTACAATCCATCAGGTAACGTTTTTCCCTCTCTCTCTCTTTAAAATTGTTGGTAAAGCACTGTCAACAAATATTTTTCCTTCACATTCCATAATGCACAGCGCATCAGCCTAAGGTAGCTAAATTTTGCAGTTGGGTCTGTTTTAGTTCGGATCATATTCTCACCACAAACGAACTGCTCCAGAGTTCATTTGAAAGTGTACCGAGACCTTTTTTGGTCCGCTTTTGGTGCGCACTCGAGTGCAATTGCTGCATTCAAAAGGGAGGGAAAACTAACTTCAGTGTGATTCAACTGACCTAAATACGGCAGGTGTAAAAGCACCCTATATTTAGTTTGTGGTTAAAACAGTAATAGGTTTGTTACTGTATACCGGCAATGTACTGTAACACACACACACACACACACACACACACACAAACACACACACTCAAAAATAAATAAATAAATAAATAAATAACTGCTGCAAGTGTTAAAGTGTCCGAGAGATGAAATAGTGTGTTTTCTATAGGTGGTTTGTCAAACCCATTCACCTGTGTTAGGCACACTCATTAAGTTGCTAGTAAGTTACTTTAAATTTTACAGTAAATTGTAATCATTAATTTATATTGTGCTTGTAAATTTACAGTCTTAAGGCTGATTTATACTTGTGCATCAAGTGCACACATATGCTCCAGCGCAGCCTTCACATGGTCAAGTGTGAGCCTTCACAAGTTAAAAAAATTTAACTACACGTCGCAACGATGCATAGCGCAAGCTCTGTGATTGGTCGGCTTGGTACTGCTGACAAGAGTGGGCGGGACCGAGAGCTGCGTGAACCCGTTGGAGTGATTGTTTACAAGTGTCAAGTCCTGTGAAGGAGCTCTTGGTGGGTGGAAAGATTTGTTTTGTGTTTTCCTTATTGTTAGAGTTGTTGCACGTCCGCCGGTTCCCACCTCAAAATGAGCGAGTTTGAGCCCCTTGTACATTAAGGTAGCATTCAGAAAAAAACAAACACCAGTGAAAAAACTCGACACAGAGGAACATAAAAACCTACTGCCAGCTAGCATTTCGGACGTGTTATTGCAGAGCAACACAAACAGCATGCAGAACTATAAATACACAAAAACGTACAAGGCATGCACCATTGGTCTTTACTGGTAACCAAAATTGTCTCTAAGTACTGTAAATTTTACAGTATTTTTTTTAAAGTGTATGTTTTCCCAACTGCTCATCCTAACCAGGATTAATATACTGATTACAAAATTACCATTATTATTTTTGTAGATGCTTTTATACAATGTAAATTGAGCAAGTCAAATCATCAGGAAATCAACAATAATCAGATGCTTTGTTTCTGTTAGCTAGTCTAGCATAGTAAACATAACTAGTTTTTTTTTTGGTTACAATTCCCAAATTACTACTGGCTTATTACCCACCTATTATTAAGATATTAACTGTTCATGAGTAGTTATAAAGTATGATCTTATTTTGCATTTCTAATCCTATTCAAAATCTAAACTTCCTTACTATTAATAAACAGATAATTTTTCCTTTATAAGGCTAGTGGTGTTAGTTAATGGTTTTGGATTTGTGACCTAAACTAAAGTGTAACCTTAAATGTTTATTAGCATATATAGTATGATCTTATTTTACATCCCTTACATAATACCTAAACCCAACCACCACATTACTAAAGCAGTTAATTATCAGTTCATGGATCTAAATGTTTTAGTTATTTGCTGTAATGAGCGTGAATTAAACATTATTTATAAATACTTGATACATATAAATATCAGATAGGAAATAGGATTAAACAGAAACATGTTTGTAGTGTTTATAAAAGGTCTCAATACTCGGATATTAGCAGAATACACACCTCAAATCAAACCCCTGCATTATGAAACTGACTCCATTTTGTATTGTATCTGAAAATACTCCTCAAAATGGTCTCCTCACCCTGTGCGGGATCCGTTATCCAGAAGCTGGATGCAGTAAATGATGATTAACATTTGCACAGAGGACCAATAAAGCAAACTTAATTTTCACTCTTTGCAATAAATATTTTCTTCAATTGCTCTTTTGTGCGGCCGCCGCATGGGCCGTCTTGCAGCAGATTACCCAGTTAGAGACTAAAAAAATTTCTCCTATTGATTGGACACATTGATTTTTCACAATCTGTTCATTGGTTCAGCCAGCGGAGGGGTGAAAGGTGAAAGTTCATGAGCTTAGTCCGAGATTTTTTTTTCTCCCCCCCTCTCATGCGTGGAATTCTGGGAGAAGTGCTTTGCTGCAAATCTCATTTATGGGCTGATTGGTCTCGTCATCTCAGAGCGGATTCCCTCAATTGCCCTCCTCTCAATCCCCTCATTCTATGTCATATTGGACAATCGTACATTCTCCATTTACATTATGAAGGAAAAAAAAGTCTTGTGTGTTTGAGCAAATAAGGTTTTATAACTCTCCTCATTTGTGTTATTTCACATAGGGAATAATTATAACAAATAATATAGAAAATATTTAGTATACAATTTTAATAATTGTAAGGTTATTCCTTTACAGAAAAATTCAGGACTGAGTTTTAGTGGGGCTAATAGTCGACCAATAAGTTTATTGCCAGTTCTTACTAAAGTGTTTTAAAATGATAGTGTGTGAACAAATTCAATTATTTCTCAATTTATTCTCTGACTTTCAGCAGACTTCTCTGACTTACAATTAGTGGTAAAGTGGGTACAGAATAATAAGACTATAATAATAATAATTATAATAATAAAACCAAAAGTATTGTTTGGATAAAACTTTCAATTTAAATGTAAACCACAATTAAATTAGTCTGTAATGAGTGTGCCTATTGAACAGATAGAGGAAATTAGGCTTCTTTGTGATGGTAGGTTATAGAGGTCAAAACAGATCGATAAAATGGTAATAGTTATGGGAGGAGGTTTATCAATTATTAAGAGGTGTACAATTATTATTATTACTATTATTATTATTATTATTATTATTATTATTATTATTATTATTATTATTATTATTTTACCACAGTACTGTATCTCTCAAATTATTCAGGCAATGGTTCTTTCTTATCTAGATTACTGTCCAGTGGTATGGTCGAGTGCATCAAGTAAAGACTTGATGAAAGATAAGTTAGAGTTAGTCCAGAACAGAGTGGCATGACTAATTTTACACTACAATAGAAGGGTTAATATTATGAAAATGCTAATTGTTTCTCTGTTGTGTTTCATAACAAATATTTCTGTTTCAAGAGTTCCAAGTGTATTGTACTGTCAACTTTTATATAGTAATGCTAGTCATAATTTTAACACCAGCCATGCATCAGAAGGAATTTTTTTGCTTCTTGTTTAAAAAACAAATGCAAAACAATGGACTGTAATGTATAGAGGAATGAAAACGTGGTATGAATTGCCATCAGACATTACATGCTTTGTAACAAGTAAAATGAGGTTTAAGAAATCTTAATTGAAGAAATGTTTAATGGCACAGTATTAAGTGGATTGTTGATCTGGATGTTATGTATGAATTTTGGTATTTTTATGTTTTTATTGGTCTTTGTTGTTATGGATTAATGTAATTTGTTTTGTGTTCGATGGACCCCAGGAAGAATGGGGATCTTGATAAAAAATAAAAAATAAATAAAATTATGTAATTAATAATAATAATGTAATGATAATAAATTAATAGTTTATACAATATACAACAGACTAACAATAACATGGTAATAAAATAGTAATAGAGTAGTAATAATAGGGATATAGTTTTTGAATATTTTATCCTAAGATGGTTTATTGGAGTTAATGTATTCAAATACAATTTGAAGAGTTCAGATGCAAAGCGCTCTAAATCCATCAGACAACGTTTTTTTTTGTAAATGAGCATTTTCTATCAGGCTCCTCTGGTTAGGTTCAGAAGTTTCATTTTATAGATAATGAAAAGGTAATTAGCTAGTAAGTAAAATAACTTTTTTCAAAAATGTCATTTTAGACAAGATTTTGTTTTTTAAAACGGTCGATTTTCTTTTGCGTCAAAACCAGCTAAGTCCACCTATTGGTACGAGACAGTGTAATTAGTTAAAAAAATCACTAAAGCATAAATATGTCAAATAAGTGGTGGTTCATTCCACTGTGGTAACCCCTGATAAACCAGGGACTATGCTGATGGAAAGTGAATTAATTAAATTTGTCAAGTAAGTGCATAAATCAATAACATAAAAAATGACGTTAATTAAATCCTATCAATCTGTTGTCATTTCTGATATTTGGAATTTAGATTTTAAGTTGAGCAATGTAAACATTGCAAACATTGTAAAGTAAGCTTGTTAAAGCTTTCAATAATGTAGTGTAAAAACATGTGGGAAACATCAATATTTGTGCATTGTCCATATAAAAATCTTATTAGACATATAAGTAAAATGAAGTAATATAAATAATGTACAGTTTTATACATTATACTTGTTCTTTTAAAAATAGCTTACAATAGCAAATAAAACCCAAGCTATGGCTACTGGGCAAAAAGGGGATGCCTCTCAGACACTTTTAGAAGCTGTCATTCTTTCATTCTTACCATACTCACGGTCTTGATCTCTTTTTTGTCTCTTGTTTATCCTCATAGCATCCATGTGGGATAAAAGAACGGCATCTTAACTTCGTCTTTCGTGAAATGGTATGACACTTAATATATAGTAAATCGAAATATATAGACTCATTGAAAGTAGCGTTGCTGTGAAAAAAAAACAAAAAAAAAAACGTTACGAATGCATGCTACACTTCCAGCTGAACAGTGTGTTTTCTTTTTCTTATAATGAGTTTTGAGGCAAGGGACGTTTTCATTTGCCATTCACTGACATTTGGACAGGCTCATCCAATTCATCAAACTCCATCTTTTAAAATCTAAATCTGAATCAGAATAAAACAGTCTCCTCATAAAAGCTGCCTTTTCAGCGCGCGATTCGCGCCTTCTTGGTTCTCAGGACATATCGGCTTTTGCTATCAAAGGCAAGTGGCGTTTAAAGGCTTTTGCAAACAAACCGTTGTTTCTGAATGGTCTGACACTGCGATTTAGATGTTTTAAAGCAAAAAATATGTGTTGAACATGCACTATGTGCCTAAAGCATTCGCTCAATGTCATTAGCTCATTTTTGGCGGAAGTGGCATTCAGAGGCTTTTGCATCTGAACTCTTTATATGTACTGTTCTACATAATAAAAGAGTATTAAAGGTACTGTTAAATGAAAATACTTTTTTAGATGTGAGTATCAGTATGTTAATCTTAAAGATATCCATAAGAAAGTGTGCTCTAAAACAGTGACCAAATTTGCATAGAGAAGATATAAGCATCCAAATCTTTCAGTTTGTCACTTGAATCAACAAATCAATGATTTTTTTGACATCACCTCATACATCAGTTTCTCATCAAATCTGCTGACCAATCAAATGCTCTCTAGCATCTGTAATGTCCCACCCCCTCATTTGCCTGTCATTTAATGCACATAAGCTCAACCACTCTCACTGGCAGAGCTATGATAAAAGAGCACTATTGGTTGTTTTTTTTAAGGGGAGGAGCTACTCAACATCCTACCCTGTCTACAGGTTTAATTTGAGATTACATCAAACACTGAATAAAAATTTGCACATTTCAAAACACTTCTATAGACATTTAATATTTAATATTAACATAGCAAAATGGTAATACAGTACTAAATAATAGATTGTATTCAGCTGAATTATAATATAACATGTCAAATAAACAGCAAAGAAACATTATCATCCGATAAAGTGATCAATAGATTCACTTGTGTGCATCATGTAACATATCCAACAATAAAAAAATATTTCAATTGATCACTCAAATCTGTAGCAGCACCAGTTAGAGAGGTCTCTAGTTCTCTTAATAGGGCATGTTGTGTTATTGACATGGCGTCAATGTTATTGACACACCAGAGCATCGTCATCTAGTATTTATGAAACAGCAAAAGGGAAAGGGAAATATTAATGTTACTTAATATCTGCAACAAGATCGACTAGAGTTGCCATGTGAGATAAAGAGGCCTGAACTGTCTGCTAGTGTCTGCCTGCCTGCAGACAGGACAGACGTGTTCTATCGACTCCATTCAAAGACCCCCAAGTGACAACATGAAGCCCTCTGGCCCCCCCTCGACTCGGGCAAAAAGGGGTAGTGGTGACACAAACAACCACACTGGCCCAGGACACATTTACACACAAACACACACACTTGCACACAGGGTGTCACTCAGACGGAGAAAATTGTGAAACTGTCCGGAAAGATGATCATTTAAGGCCTGTGTGTTTGGCCAGGGGTTCCTGACCAATGCTGGCAGCTGTCTGTCAAAACACAACGTCCAATGACAATCAAGGTCAAGTACAACTACCGGGATTTGGTGCACTGAGCAAACAGAAAACAAAGGCAAAAGTGCTTCAGGGATTTTTTTTCAAGAAATATAATTGTGAAATGATAAAAGCCTTGCTGTGAACAGGAAAAACTATGAATAAAAGAAAAAAGAATAGAGTAAATATATCACAATCATGCCCCCACCCTCTCCTCATTTAATTGTATATTTAATCCAAAAGTGCCTAAACATTTTGTTATAAAGGACCAAAAACCAAACTTGATTGAGGGTTGTGGGCCGAATGTAAATATAGCAAACTGCATTTTATTATTTTTTTTTTTATTTTATTTTGCCATGGGTGATTTCCTCATTTATTTCCTAATATTTCAAAATAAATAGCAAAAATTGCTTTAATAGTATTTAATGAATTCTTGGTACACTTTATAATAACTACACACTATGAATCATTTATTAAGCATTAGCATCTAGTGAATTCATTATTTGTTAACCTTTAATTATAAAATAATAAACGTTAGTAAGCAGTTTATAACTGCAGCTACAAATGCTGTATTATTGAATTATAACCACATTTTGCTTAATGTGCTTAATAATTGTACTTTCATAATTTGTGACTAGTTGATTTTTCAATACTAAATTAAGTATTACATTATTTACAAATCATTTGTATTTAAGAGTAGTTGGTGGTTTTTAAGATCATTCAGAATGAGTTAGTAAATGATTAATAAACTATTGAAATCAACGTTTATATATCTTATTATTCAGGCGTATTGTAATGGTTACTATGTATGTTAATAAATGTTAATAAACTTAACTTTATGCAGTTTTGTGACCTAATCTAAAGTGAGGACTGTTTATGCTTTAAAAATCCCTTATAAAATACAATTAAAAGGCTTAGTATCCAATGAACAACAATCTTTGCAATCTTATCTTAAAAGTAAAATTATTGTGACGTTTAAACATTGCTGTCAAAAACATTGTCAAAATACGACATAAAATTGGAATTAACAACAACAATATAATAATTTAACAATATAATAGGATGCAACATTTAAACCGTACAGTAATTTTATTTTAGATAAAGTTGCAAAGATTTATTTTTTATTAAATACAGTTTCATTTGTATCTTCGAATGAATAGAAATGAATAATGTCATTTACTGTATGTTCTTATTTCCTGTTTAGAATTTAACTGATCCTTTAAAGGGCACCTAGGTTACCCTTTTTGTTCAGATTTAATAGAGTCTTTTGTGTCTGCAGAATGTGTCTGTAAAGTTTCAGCTCAAAACACCCATCAGATTATTTATTATACCTTTTATAAGATTCTATTTTATACATTTTTGCACCAGGAGGCTGTTTTGTTGTACTGCACCTTTAAGGCTAGTCCTACCCACCTACCGTATATATATATATATATATATATATATATATATATATATATATATATATATATATATATATATATATATATTGGTTCCCCTTCGGATGGGGAACTCTAATGCTATGTGGAAACTTCCACTATGGGGATTTCGTCAGAATCCAATCATCTGAAAGAGTATAAAAACGGGCCAATGAAATGCCAATGAGTTGGCAGCGTCAGCGTGCACAACTGGCGTCAATGACAATCAGTCATGCTATAAAGACGCAGCCAGTGCCATGCTCGACATCCTTTCGCTTTCAGAGCCTTTCACGAAGCTTCTGAGAGAGTCTTTGAGGGTATCTCCAACCTGTGTCTACAGAGAGAGATCGAGAAGCAGCTTCTCCCGGTCCAGAGCGCGTATACGCAGTGGCAGATGGTCCAGCTGGGTATTTCTCCCTTGCCCGGCGTCCTTTGGGTCTGGTCCTCCAAGAGCGGTTTGTATATAGGAAAAAAGCTTTCCTAAAAGAGCAACACGGTCGTGTAGCGCGTCTTTTTCAAGACGTCACTCCGACCGTGCGTTTCTGGATGCGGTGGTTTCCTATCCCCGGATGATGGGCACGAGCACAGCGTTTCATGTCTGGGGGTCCAGCATGTTAATGCGGTGCTCGCGGGCAGTGCATGCCATCACTGATGTCATGTCTGTTGCGCAGTTAAGATCGCGGCTCGCTCTTGCAAAAGAGCCACCCACCCCAGTTGTCCCCCGCACTGTGGTTGGCACTCAGGCAGATCTGAGGGTTTCAGTGAGAGTAAATCCGCCGCCCCCGGGCCGCGGACCTCTCGCTCCTCCACGCGCTCCATCCAAGCTTCAGGTGAAGAGAAGCGTTCCGTCCTTGTATGGTCGCTCTCTCACCTGATGACACCGGGGGTCAGATGTCCATCGCTGCATCGGAGGATGGGCTGTCATTGTCTGATGAGGATGCGAGCCCGCTCGCTCCCTCCCTCCGGGGTGGAGAGCGCGGCGTTAGCATCTAAAAAGCAGACGTGATGGCCGTGCTTTCTCGGGCTGCTTCGGCCGTGGGTCTGGTGATGGTTTATCCCCCAGCCCCGCGGCCGGACCGACTAGATGGGTGTGATGTGGAGGATATAAGGAGGCAAGACCTTCAAAGCCTCCCGTCCCCTTCTTCCCGGAAGTGCACAGTAAACTCACGCAGTCCTGAGGGCACTTTTTTCTGCCCGATCTGCGTGCGCTTCCATCCTCACCATCCTTGGAGGTTGGGCTGTCAAGGTCTGACGAGGATTTTGAGCGCGGCGTCAAATCCAGAAGCAGACTTTGCGGCTGTGCTTCCCCAGGCTGCTTCGGACCGATTAGAGGGGTGTGATGTGGAGGATGAAGGCGAGACCTTCTAAGCCTCCCCATCCCCTTCTTCCTGGATGGGCACAGTAGGCTCACGCAGTGTGCTGCGTGCGCCTTCCCCCTCACCATGCACGCTATGGCCACCTACCAGCGCTACCAAGCGCAGGCGCTGGCCCGGCTGCGCGAGGATGGTTCTGACCCAGGACTGAGCATTCGCTCCGCACCGCAACCGACTATGCTCTTACAAAAAAAAAAAAAAAAAAAAAAGTCGGCTGTGTGTGCCCTGGGAAGGACGATGATCACATCCGTGATCCAGGAATGCCACCTCAGGTTAAACCTGGTGATGTGCGTGACGTTGACAAAGTTCGCTTTCTTAACTCACCCATATCCCAGGCTGGCCTGTTCGGCGACACTGGCGGTGAATTCGCCCAGGAATTCACGCCGGTGATGGAGCAGTCGGAGGCGATGGGCGAGGTCTCTATCGGCGGGATTGTATGACCGCTCCCCCCCGCCGAGCCATCCACATCCACTGCTTTTTTGCCGAGAACGCCCGCCCGCAGCTTTGCTTCGCCGCCCCCGCCTGCGCCTCTGGCCACGCGGCTGCGCCGAGCATCGCGCAGGCAACCAGCGTCCCCCGCCCAGGGTGCCGCTAAGCTCGGTAAAACGGACCGCGAAGCGTCCCTGAGGCGGGCCATCTAGAGAGGCGGGAATTTGCTCTTTCCCCGCTGGAGGGCGGGGCACCTTATTTAAAGGCGTAAAAAAAAAAAAAAACGCCTTCAAAATCCTCAGTGAAAGAGCATTTTTCCCCTCCTCCAGATGTGACAGCCCGAACACTGCCAGTCTGGGACGCTATGCCTTCCAGCTCGCAGGATCGGTGCATTTCGCCAATGGCTCATGGAGCGCGAGAGAACGGTCTCCTTTCTCTCCACTCCCAGCCCCTCTCCTGGAGTTGGGGTGCGAGACGAGAACATCTCCTCTCCTGCTCTCCTGTGGGACCCCAGCGCTCCCCGGATGAGCCCACTCACTCCACGCTGCCCCGCCGCTGGCACGTCAGCGATCGTGCGGGTGGGACCATTTTCGGGGGCTCTGCCTGCCTGGTTAGCGCGGGCCAGCCCATCACAATGGCTCATCCATACGACCAGACTCGGCTATGCGATTCAGTTCGCGAAACGGCCTCCCAGGTTCACGGGCGACCAGGGTTAGTCCTGCGTCCGCCCCTGTCTTGCGAGAGGAGATTGCTGTCCTCCTGGCGAAGGATGCAATCGAGCCGGCCCTCCAGCTGAGATGGAGCGCGGGTTTTACAGCCCGCACTTCATCGTGCCCCAAAAAAAAAAAAAAAGCGGTGGGCTATGGCCAATCCTATATCTGCACATTTTGAACCGCTGCCTTCACAGGCTGCGCTCCAGAATGCTTACGCAGATGCGCATCACGCGATGCGTTCGTCCTCAGGATTGGTTTGCAGCAATAGATCTGAAGGACGCGTATTTTCATCTCCACACTTCCACGCCACCGGCAGTTTCTGCGGTTTGCGTTTGAAGGTCGAGCGTGGCAATACAAGGTCCTCCCCTTCGGGCTCTCTCTGTCTCCGTGAGTTTTCACTAAGCTCGCGGAGGGTGCCCTCGCGCCCCTTCGGCTCGCCGGCATCCGCACGCTCAATTATTTCGATGACTGGCTGATTTTTAGCCCACTCTTGGGAGCAATTGATTATGCACAGAGACAAGGTGCTCCGGCACCTCCGCCCGTTGGGGTTTCAGGTCAACCGAGAAAAGAGCAAGCTCGCCTCCGTGCAGAGCATCTCCTTTCTCGGGTTGGAGCTGGACTCGATCACTATGGAGGCGCGCCTCTCACGAGAGCGCGCTGAGGTAATGCTGAACTGTCTGAGAGAGTTCGACAGGAAAAAAAGTGGTCCCCCTGAAATTATTTCAGAGGCTCCTGGGGCATATGGCATCCGTAGCCGCGGCCACGCCGCTCGGATTGCTCCATATGAGATCACTACAGCATTGGCTTCACGATCGGGTCCCCAGACGCGCATGGCACGCGGGCACACACCGAGTGACTGTCACTGCGCTGTGTCACCGCACCCGCACCCCCTGGAAAGGACCCCTCCTTCCTACGGGCCAGTGTGCCCCTAGGTCAGGCGTCCAGGCAGGCTGTCGTTTCGGCAGATGCCTCCAGTATGGGGTGGGGGGGGCGTGTGTAGCGGGCATGCTGCTGCGGACCTGTGGAGGGGAACCCAGCTGCATTGGCATATCAACTGCCTAGAGCTGTTGGCAGTGTTTCTCGCTCTGCGCCGCTTTTTACCGGTGCTGAGGGAGCAACACGTGCTGGTCAGGACGGACAGCACGGCCGCGATAGCGTATTCCATCCGGATGGGGGGTATACGCTCCCGCTGCATGTCTCAGCTCGCTCGCCGTCTGCTCCTCTGGAGTCATACGCGGCTGAAGTCGCTGCTTGCTATTCACACCCCAGATGGGCTCAACCGTGCGGCCAAAAGGCTCTCACGGCAGCTCCTTCCCCGGGAGAATGCCGACTCCACCCCGAGTCATGCGTAAGTATGCACTCCCCCCAGTGAGCCTACTCGCGCAGTTTCTGTGCAAGGTCAGGGAGGACGAGGGGCAGGTCTTGCTAGTTGCGCCCCTGGCCCAACCGGACCTGGATATCAGAACTCTCCCTCCTCGCGACGCCCCCCCTGGCGAGTCCCTTTGAGAGAGGACCTACTCTCTCAGGGACAGGGCACCATCTGGCACCTTCGCTTAGTTCTGTGGAACCTCCACGTGGGGTCCATAAGACGCGACGAGGAAGACTTAGGTAACCTACCGGTGGCGGTGGTTAATACCATCACTCAGGCTAGTGCACCCTCTACGAGGCATGCCTACGCCCTGGAGTGGAGTCTATTCACTGAGTGGTGCGCTTCTTGCCGAGAAGACCCCCGATCTTGCCAGATCAGTGTTGTGCTTTCTTTCCTTCAGGACAGGTGGAGCGAAGGCTGTCGCGCTCCACACTGAGGGTTTACGTGGCCACCATCTCCGCTCATCATGATGCGTGGATGGCGGCACCGTGGGGAGGCATAACCTCATCATCCAGTTCCTCAGAGGTGCGAGGCGGATGTTTTCCCCCGCCCCCCTCTCATACCCTCTTGAGATCTCGCGGTAGTGCTACGAGCCTACGTGGGGATCCCTTCGAACCACTCGACTCAGTATCCTTGAGATTTCTGTCCTTGAAGACAGCTCTGCTGGTCGTGTTGGCATCGGTTAAGAGGGTTAGGTACCTGGAGGCATTTTCGGTCAGTGACTCGTGCCTAGAATTCGGGCCGGCCTACTCTCACGTTGTCCTGAGACCCCGGCCCGGCTATGTGCCCAAGGTTCCTACCACGCCGTTTAAGAATCAGGTAGTGAGCCTGCAAGCGCTGCCCGCGGAGGAGGCAGACCCAGCCCTTTCATTGTTGTGTCCTGTTCGCGCTTTGCGAATATATGTGGACCACACTCAGAGCCTTAGATCCTCTGACCAGCTCTTTGTCCATTACAGTGGTCGGCAGATGGGAAGTGACGTATCTAAACAGAGGTTGGCCCACTGGATAGTGGATGCCATCTCCCTCGCCTTTGGGCCAGGGTGAGCCGTGTCCCCCGGGGGTGAGAGCGCACTCCACTACGGAGCATCGCATCCTCCTGGGCGTTAGCACGCGGCGCCTCTCTGACAGACATTTGTAGAGCTACGGGATGGGTGACACGCAATACATTTGCAAGTTTACAATCTGCGAGTGGAGCCGGTTTCCTCAAGGGTATTAGGCAACCCTTGGTGATTGAGGAAACGATTCGGTTGAGGTGTCGAAACACGCTTGCTGCGCCACTCTCCCTAACCCGGAGATACGTGCGCTTTTTCAGCTTTGTCAGTTTAGTTCCCCATTTCTTTGGCGAACCCTGCAGAGTTCCTCCGAGGCCCCCAGCACCTGACTCCTCCGCTGAGTCAGGTGTTGGCCCGTTACGTTGTCGGCATGCCTGCTGGTCAGCCCGCGTTCTGGGTATAGGTGCCTGCTATGTGTGATCCCCGCTGGCGATCCCATACGTTCACTCAGCCACGGTATAGTCCCCCCTTCTAGGGCAGGCTCGTGTCTTCCCTCCCCGCTAACCATCCTTATGCAAGGACTCCCCATCTCTGGGCTAGTCCATAGGTTGTCACCAGGTCTCCCCTCTGGGTAACAGGTGAGCTCCGCAGCGTCCTCCCTATCGGGACTGAACGCTTTCCCAACGTACTGTCGTATCAAAACCTATTTTACTGGGTTATTGCGACTCCCCGAAAAACATAACTGTTCTGAACAGGTAAGTGAGGGCCAGGGGACACGTTGGAAGACTGTGTCTCGGGGCGTTGTAGGTGCACTCGCTCTACTGCGTGGCACACCCTTCGCCAGGGACGCAGTAAGGTTCTTTCGTTGTGGCGTTTTCCATAGATTTCCCCATAGTGGAAGTTTCCACATAGCATTGGAGTTCCCCATCCGAAGGGGAACGCTACGGTTACTAAAGTAACCCTTCGTTCCCCGAGGGGGGGAACGGAAATGCTATGTTCCTTCGCCACAACGATTGTCCCTTAGCTGTTGAGCGTGAAAGTCTCTTCAGCTAGAAAAGGATGTCGAGCATGGCACTGGCTGCGTCTTTATAGCATGACTGATTGTCATTGACGCCAGCTGTGCACGCTGACGCTGCCAACTCATTGGCATTTCATTGGCCCGTTTTTATACTCTTTCAGATGATTGGATTCTGACGAAATCCCCATAGTGGAAGTTTCCACATAGCATTTCCGTTCCCCCCCTCGGGGAACGAAGGGTTACTTTAGTAACCGTAGCGTTTGTTTTAGCACTGGGCTTGTTTTCACTGCCTTCGACATTTTTTAACACTGTGATTTTTCCTGGAAAGATAAAGCACTATTGTAGCCAGATTACTCTATTTACTCTTTAAATAATTACAACATTGTTGACAGATCCCCCATGAGAACATCTCACAAATCGCCATTACGGAGATAAACAAGAAAAACAAACAAACCAGACTTTATAGATAAGCAGCTAATCTGTTGGATTCACAAATATTCTGATGATAATTCAAAAGGTAAAAGAAGCGCCATACACATCACTGTATGGGTTTAAAAAAAGTATAACACATACCTTAAGATAAATGCAATTAAAAAAAATCTAAACTTTAATAAATATAATTATTGAAACATGGCTGCAGCATTTATAGTATTTCTCATAATCTGAATAACAATATTTTTAAACATCATATTTCACAAAAAATAGAATTAAACTCATGTTTTTTTTTTTTTATTTTAGGACTTGACCTTCAATTTTTTTTATGTATTCAAGCAGTTGTATTAAAGATTAAATAGCTATTTTAACAGTCAAGTTCTAAGCTTAGTCCCAGACTTAGACACAACAGTGCTTTGTTGTCTCAAGATTGACAACAATCTTGTTATCTTGTTGTCTCAAGATGGACACCAAGATGTGTTCTAAGGCACATCTATTAGAATTACTTAAATGTCCTAATTCTGATTTATAGTCCAGACCCCGTTTAAGGCTTTAAAATCCTCATTAAATTTAACATGAAATAACACATAAAAAATATAATCAAATAACAAAAACAACAAAATGCAAAAAATTCAAACTAATAATTTAAACAATATAGCGAATTAGCTCAATATTTCCCCTTGAGCTAATTCATTACAACTACAATAAAAAACATGTGATGCAAAAGTTTATATAAGTATACATCAAATTCTTAGGCATGTGGATTTTACAATGTTTTTAAATGTAACCTGTTCCGTTAGAAATTCGGAATGCAACTGCTCATGTAATATAAGTTTTGTATTCGCATGTTTGTGTACTGTAAATGTGTTTTTGTGAGAGCCAGTTTCAACACTCCTAAAACAGAATCTTTATTTCCTAATACACCTGTGTCTGGTAAAGGACATCACATTTTGTGTTATTATGAGCTCAACCCGTGTGTTATTATTCTTAAAACAGAGAGTATGCTAAATTCTTTAACATAAATATGCTGTATTTTAAGATAAATGCAGTACAAAAAAATTGCAATTAATATATATATATATATATATATATATATATATATATATATATATATATATATATATATATATATATATATATATATATAAATGTAAATATTTCACATAATAATGAATAATGGCATTTTAAAATATTTTTTTCTTATTATACAAATAAATAATATAATTAAGCTCATATCTAGCCAGAGGGAAAAGTCATGCAGAACCTAATCCCTTACCAAGAGTAGCAAGTCTACAAACTTTTCACATGATCTTTTTCACTGTTGGGTTCTTGTTTGTGATTCATAACATCCAGAAAAACAACTTATGTTTTAGAATTCCTTAAAACAGCCCTTTTTAGGCTTTGATCCTAACCAGGGGCGGATTTAACCAATAAGCGAACTAAGCAGCCGCTTAGGGCCTCAGGAAATCTGGGAGCCCCCAATAAATAACCAGAAGTAAAAATGATACACAAAACATAGTTTTCTATCATATTTTGTATGGCAAGGGTCTAACAAATGAAATTTTAACATAATTGTAACATCTACGCAAATTTGTTATATACCCCCAATCATGGAGCGGTCCAGCAGTCAAGTCAGGTAAAGAATCAGTTTTAAAAACAATTTTTTTTATTTTTGATTTATTATTATTGAATTTTTTTGTTTGTTTAATTCATTTTAAGAAAATAAACAACCTAAAATGAGATTCAGTGAAATAAGAAAAAAAAAATTAGCAAAATTAATAAATAATAAAAAAAGATAATAAAAAACTACAAAGGGTGCGTTTTGGCAGCATGGTGGCGCAGTGGGTATCGCTGTCGTCTAACAACAAGAAGGTTACTGGTTCAAACTGTGACTGGGTCAGTTGGCATTTCATCACCTTAGAATTTTAAGGTTCTATCTGACATTTTTGGCAAAATTGAGTTATTGACATATTCTAATTAAATGACAACTTATTTACATTATGGGATGTTTTATAAGTTGTTTACATTTTAAGACTTTTTATTTAAAAAACAAATGTTACACACAAACTGTTTACTATATGGATTACAAAAGCTAAATTTCTCAAAACCATTCAGAATGCAGATAGAACCTTATAATTCCAAGGTGACGATTTCTGTGTGGAGTTTCCTGTTTCCCCCACAAGTCCAAAGACATGCGCTTTTGACCTAATTCTTGAATGCTGAAGTGCGCTCGTTTTTGCGATTGTTTTAGAACTTCCGATTCAGCTGTCTATGGGAGAAACGACTAGGAATAATAAACAGCAGAAAATGGTTAAACTACTTACTCTACAAACAAGTGTTTGCATGACAATACAGACAAAGTAGAAAAATATAATAAGAAAATATCAGTTTGCAATACCAAGCAGCAAAACGAGCTGTTTTTAACGCCTAAAAATGATTGAAAATGAATGAGACCGGAAGTCTTGAGCCAAAATGATTCAAATGGCTGCGCCCACTCGTACGCGGAGAATAAGGTGAATAGGTGAATTGGGTAAGCTAAATTTGCCCTAGTGTGTGTGTGTAAATAAATGTGTGTGGGTGTTTCCCAGGGATGGGTTGCAGCTGGAAGGGCATCCACTGTGTAAAATATATGCTGGATAAGTTGGCAGTTCATTCTGCTGTGGCAACCCCTGATTAATAAAGGGACTAAGCCAAAAAGAAATGAATGAATGAATGAATGCAAGGGTGCATTTTAGGACTGTTAAACCCCAGAACTGCTTAAGCCTGGTCTATACCCGATGTGTTGGCTAGTTGAATGTGCACGGCGAATGAGACGTCATCGCTTTGTTTGTGGAGGTTTGTTTTGAGTGCGTGCGACATGATTTCAGCTGGCAGATTGCACAATTTTTTTTTAGATTTGAGCAAACAGTTTGCGTGGCTCAGCGTTTGATTTGAGTTGAATATGAATCACTTTAAAGAGATTTTGTCTGAAACAGGTACGCCTTTACAGACATCTTTATGATCCGTTCATGCATGATCAGGCATAGATGACCAATAATTATTGGCTAGAAATTGCAACAGCCATGGGAAAGGAGGAAAGTTTTTGTTTAAAAAGTTTGGAAAAACCTGAGGGATAAGTTTGTTAAAGCCAAAAGAGCCCATGGCAAAAGTGGAGACCCAGGTACACAATTACAGGAAAATGTTTTCCCACCATTTATAGGATGTATATATTACAATTTTAAATGTAATACAATTTAATAGTTACAAAACTATAATTAAAAAACAAATATTTTTTAATGGTTTGAAATACACTGATGCCCTATTTTTCTAGGCTTTATTGGTGATAATGGTTAGCCCTCTTTTGACTGGCCCCTGTCGTTTTAAACAATATCACAATGGCAAACGCGTCAAATATAAAAGCCTCATTTGTTTCATGCGGATGCGTGTGCAGTCAGCGGAGGTCCACAACGTGCCGCCAGGCGAAAGTATAAATCAGGCTTTAGGGCTCCCAAATCATTATATTCGCCCCTGATCCTGTGCAATTTTGGTTGACTGCTACTTTAAATCTAAAATACATTGTGTTCCCAGCCCTCTTTTGGTGGAACTACAAATGCCTATATGTCAGCATAATGGCAGATTCAAAAACAAGACTAATGTCATATGCTAATGAGGCAGTGATCGTCACTAATGGGTGGGCTTTCCACATCTGATGAGGTATATAAATGGAGAATGTCAATCAAAGTGTTTCTGCAGTTTTTATCAAGTGTGATTATAAAAAAACACATAAAATTAATACATTTTACTATTAGAAGCTGGTTATTTTCACAGATTGTTGTCACACAACTGTGCTTAACCCCCTTATAAAGGTGATTTTCTGCATAATAGATCCGCTTTAAGGCTTCAGAGTGAATTCAGCAGCAATTTGATTGGACACAATTACACACAATTAATAAAAAAATATATACATTAATTGTGTTAAAATCCACATAAAAAGCCATACAAAATTGTCATTTTTAC
This sequence comes from Danio aesculapii, assembly GCF_903798145.1. Lineage (NCBI taxonomy): Eukaryota > Metazoa > Chordata > Actinopteri > Cypriniformes > Danionidae > Danio > Danio aesculapii. Next base: position 7,353,566 of record NC_079452.1, on the reverse strand, counting down.
CACCATTTTTGAGTAAAGACGGGTCGTTATAATTTTGTTTTTAAAACAAGATGATTCTACACACACACACACACACACACACACACACACACACACACACACACACACACACACACACACACACACACGCACACACACACACACGCACACACACACGCATCCATGCACGCACACACATACAAACACAACACACACTCCTCTAACCACATATTTCTTCACAAGCATGACTAATCATTCATCTCAATAGGCTGGTTGTTTTCCAGGAGGCGATCAATTAAACCTTTTACGTTGTTAACTGTAAGTTTTATTTGTGTTTAATTCATTGTCCCTGCAGAGCATTAAACATTCACATAACTCAAGAATGAACAGCCCGCAGATAAAAACACAGCGAATGAAATGTACTTCCACACACAGAGAGGGAAACTTTTTTTTTATTTTAAAGTTGAACAAAGTGACTTTTATTGACATTTTATTGCAGTTTTTTTCTGATTGCTTAAGAACAATTTTGAAATTAAGGCTCATTTTGTCAAAACACTACACACAATTTCCACATCCACACACTATAACAAAACACATTTTTTTAGGGGTTTTCATTTTTATTGTATAGGACAGTAGAGAGTATTGACAGGAAAGAATGAGAGGGGATGGATTGGCATAGGACCGCAAGGTGGGAATTAAACTCGGCTCACTATGAGCACCACAGTACGTGTGTCGACACACTAACCACTACACCACTGGCGCCAACAACAAAACACAATTTTAACACCGTACAGAACACACACGCCTCATTCAATATAAATCTGTTTGCTTAATTTACACACTGCTGTAATCAATCTTAAACACTTGTATAATTTTTAACTGACTAATACTGATGTAATCAGGGTTTGAGAGATATTGCTATAAAGTACGTGAACATACTGTTTTCACCAAACAGTGATAGACTGATAGCTAAATATTGTCCTATTCTAACAAACAACACAACAAATGTAAAGCTTATTTATTCAGCTTTCTGGTGATGTATACATTTCAATAGCAAAAATAAATAAATAAAAAAAATTCCATCCCCTGTCTCCTGTTTACCAACCTTCCTCACTTTCGTGCTTCCTCTTCCATACTGCAACATTGGCTAATTTCTTGAAGATTAATATTTATAGATACTGTAAAACATATTTATTGAAGACTAATATTTATAGCTATACTACTGTAAACATATTTATTGAAGACTAATAGTTTATAACTATTGCTTTTTTATTGTGGTTACAGCTAATTGGTATGTCTACAGTTTTGCAGCAGTGTGTGCACACCTGATGGCTGTGTTTAACCTATGGTTCATGTGTTTGTTCATTTGAAGGCCTTTGCTTTGAAATTGCAAAGAAATTCCATTATGAAAAAATTCTGTGTCAAAAGCACCCAAGTGTGTTTAGTGATTTGCATATCACAGTGTAATGTTTTGCAAAAAGTGTGAAGCTCACTATGTGCTTACAGTTGTGCAGATCTAGCCTTGTGTTTTGCTCCTTGAGAGTACGGTTTTGCTAATTGTGGGAAAGGTTTAATCTTAGTGTGTTGGCAATCATGAAAAACTGCAAGTCTGAAAAATTATAATGTATAAGAAATAATATATAGAGAAATAAGTCTGTAAAATAACAGAGAATGTACTGGCAGTTAATTACAAGGTACCCTCACTTTAAACCTTAAAAAAATATGCTCATAAAACTCTTTTTTTGAAAGATCAAGGTCCCATAATTTAACTCAAAAGCATAAATAAACGTGAAAAATAAAAACATGAATCACAAAATATGAAAAACTGTTATTTTACAGGGATTTTTATAGTGTGTGGAAAAAGCTTTTTGAAAAGACTGATTGTCTCATGTACAGTTTGTCACGGATTGGCCAGGCTCTTCCACCAGCATCACGCAACGATCACCGTCACCTGAGTATTAACCACGCACAGCTGCACCCAATCACTTCCATTCACTATATAAGCACACACCTCACTTCAGTCAGTGTCCGGTCTCGTTCCCACGAAGCGGACTCATAGCGAGTACCTCCTGGAAGTCACTATCACATTTATCTAATCGCTTGAACTTACTTGATCTCTGTCTCGTTCCAGTCTGTCCAGTGTTCCCGGTGTTCTGTCTGTATTGAGTGTGTCTTCAGTCTGTCTTCCCCGCAAGCCCTCTGGTGTGTGCATTCGGTCTCCCTCAGTGTCTGTCATCCATCCTGCTCAGAAGGAACATCAGCTCATCCATACTACAGTCACATCCCCTTTGTTATCCTTATGTGCTCCGCTGCTGTAATAAACATCTTTCATAATATACTCACCTAACTTGTCCGTCTGCTTCCCTAACAGAAGACCGGACCTCTCAACAATACAGCACCGAGCACTTCTTCACCGTCCACCCACTCATCCAGTCCCATGGCTCGACCAGCGCCCTACTCTGGCGGGGCGGAGGAGTGCAATGGCTTTCTATTACAATGTTCTCTGATATTCACAATGCAACCAGATTTATACCCCACAGATCGGTCCAAAATTGCCTTCATCATCTCCCTTCTCTCTGGGTCGGCTCTCCGGTGGGCTGAGACCATCTGGCAGCAAGCTGGGCCGGTAACCAATTCCATTCACAACTTTACCACATATTTCAAGGAGGTCTTTGGTCGTACAGATGGAGAAGTAGCAGCCGGAGAACAACTATATCATCTTAAGCAGGGAGCCATGTCCACCCAGGACTATGCGCTCCGGTTTCGGACTCTGGCTGCTGCTAGTGGATGGAATGAGCGATCTCTCCTAACAACTTACCGGCTCGGATTGGAGCCCAACCTGAGGTTACAGCTGGCAGCCCTTGACGATACTATGGGGTTGGAAAAATTCATCCAACAATCACTTCGATGTTCTGAAGGTCTACCAGCATGATCTCCCATCAATCTCACAAGCACTCCTTCGTCCGCCAGAGCCAGTCGTCCCTCCAGAACCAGAACCTATGATTGTCGAGTCTGGTAGACTTACGGTTACTGAGCGACAGAGGAGGCTGACCCAGGGTCTGTGTATGTACTGTGGTGCCGAAGGACATGTCAGGCTGGACTGTCCCATTCGTCCAGTACGTTCATTGGTGAGTGTTCAGTTCTCCCGTTGAAAATGCACCCTCTCACCACCAATGTTCAGTTAACTGCCCATTCTGTCTCTATTTCAGTCACGGCCCTCATCGACTCTGGGTCAGCCGGAAATTTCATCTCGCACGCCCTCTGTCGCCGCCTCCAGCTCCACACCGAAGCCTCGACGCACGTCTACCAGATTCAACCTATAACCACCGATATCCATTCCCAGGCACGTATTCATCGTAAATGTGAACCCGTCACCCTCAGAGTAGGGTTACTTCATAAGGAAGAAATTCAATTTCTGGTTCTGGAGGGAGCATCAATGGACATCATCCTAGGGCGCCCGTGGCTGGTGAAGCATGATCCCATCCTCTCTTGGGGCACCGGAGAAATCAAAAGATGGGGTAAAGAATGCGTCTCCAGCTGTTTTCCTGACCTACCCTTGCAGATCCAGAGACCCATAAATGTCTACGTCACGTCTGTCGAAAGTCCAGTTGAGAAACAATCCATCCAGATCCCGAAGATCTACTCCTCATACGAGGACGTATTTTGCCCCAAGAGAGCTTCCCAGCTACCTCCACATCGGCCATGGGACTGCGCCATTGACCTGCTTCCTGATGCTCCTATGCCCAGAGGTAGGATCTACCCGTTGTCCCTTCCAGAAACTAAGGCCATGGAGGAGTACATTCAGGAGGCTCTGAGTCAGGGGTATATTCGCCAGTCCACGTCACCCGCTGCCTCAAGCTTCTTCTTCGTGGCCAAGAAGGATGGAGGGCTGCGGCCATGTATAGATTACCGAGTTCTGAACCAAGGCACCATCAAGTTCAGGTACCCACTTCCTCGCAGCCCTGGAACAACTCCGATCTGCCCGGATATTCACCAAGTTGGACCTCCGCAGCGCATACAACCTGGTACGAATACGCGAGGGGGACGAATGGAAGATGGCGTTTGTGACCCCTACTGGGCACTACGAATACCTGGTCATGCCCTATGGTCTGGTCAACGCCCCCTCCGTATTCCAGAATTTCATCCATGAAGTCCTCCGGGAGTTCCTCAATGTCTCCGTCATTGTGTATATATTGATATCCTGATTTACTCCCGGAGTGAGGCCGAACATCGCCACCACGTTGCGGAGGTCCTACAAACCCTACGGAACCATAAATTGTACCTCAAGGCTGAGAAGTGCTCATTTCACTTACCATCTGTTCAGTTCCTCGGATACATCATCGACCGAAAAGGGGTTCGCATGGACGAGGGGAAGGTCAGTTCCGTCATCTCCTGGCCTGAACCTAAAACCATTAAAGAACTCCAACGATTCCTAGGATTTGCCAATTTTTATCGACGTTTTATCCTCAACTACAGTCTTATCACCGCTCCGCTCACCAAACTCCTAAAAAATCAACCCAAAACGCTATCCTGGTCACCCGAAGCTGCCGCAGCCTTCCAAAAACTCAAGAAGTCCTTCACGCAGGCTCCACTCCTGACTCACCCCAATCCCGACGTACCTTTCGTGGTCGAGGTGGATGCATCGACCACCGGAGTAGGAGCCATCTTGTCACAGCTCCATGGTAATCCCTCACTACTCCATCCATGCGCCTACTTCTCCCGAAAGCTCAGCCCGGCGGAAAGGAACTATGACATCGGAAACCGTGAACTTCTAGCCATTAAGCTCACCCTGGAGGAGTGGCGACACTGGTTGGAGGGAGCTAAACACCCATTCCAGGTGATCACCGATCACAAAAACTTGCAGTACCTTAAAGAGGCAAAAAGACTCTGTCCTCGTCAAGCCCGATGGTCCTTATTCTTCTCCAGATTTCACTTCTCCATATCATATCGACCAGGATCCAAAAACATCTGGGCGGATGCACTCTCCAGAATCCATGACCAACAGGAAATAAGTGAGACCCCGGCCAACATCCTCCCAGATCACATCACTGTCTGTCCCATCACCTGGTCCGCTCCAACAGTTGTCGCCACCCCAGAATCCAGAACTCCGCCGGGCTGTCCCCCCAATCGACGATTCATCCCTGAAAATCAACGGGTAGATCTTATTCACTCCAGTCATACCTCTCTGGGCACAGGGCATCCCGGGGCCAACAACACCCTCTCGCTGCTATCCCAACGCTTCTGGTGGCCGAACATGGCGAGGGATGTGAGGAGATACATCCAAGGCTGTAGAGAATGTGCCATGTCAAAGAGTCCTCGTCATCTACCTGCAGGAAAACTCCATCCCTTGCCCATCCCAAACCGCCCCTGGTCACACCTAGGAGTTGACTTCATGACAGACCTCCCATCGTCTGAAGGTAATACTTGCATATTAGTCATTGTAGATCCTTTTTTTTTTTTTTTTTTTTTTTTTTTTTTTTTTTTCCAAATTCTGTCGTCTGATTCCTCTGAAGGGTCTACCCACAGCCCTAGAAACCGCTGAGAACCTATTTAACCATGTCTTTCGATGTTTTGGGCTACCTGAAGACATAGTCTCGGACCGAGGACCCCAATTCATCTCCAGACTATGGAAAGCCTTTTTTAGACTCCTAGGTGTGACCGTCTGGCTATCACCCACAGACCAACGGCCAGACTGAGAGGAAAATTCAAGAAGTGGGGCGGTTCCTCAGGACCTTCTGTCACGGTCATCAGAACTCCTGGAGCCAGTTTCTGGGCTGGGCGGAATACGCCCAGAATTCCCTGCGGCAACCTACCACCGGACTTACGCCATTCCAGTGTATTCTGGGCTTCCAACCTCCACTCTTTCCCTGGGATGGCGAACCTTCTGACGTCCCCACAGTGGATTACTGGTTCCGGGAGAGCGAGAGGGTCTGGGACGATGCTCATCACCATCTCCAGAGGGCAGTTCGCCGAGCCAAGGAGGTGTCAGACAAGAAGAGGATTCCTGGACCTGCCTATGCTCCGGGGCAGAAAGTTTGGCTCTCCACCAGAGACATCCGCTTGCGACTGCCCTCCCGAAAACTTAGTCCCAGATTTGTTGGTCCCTTCACCATCCTGGAACAGGTCAACCCAGTCACCTATAAGTTACAGCTACCACCACAATATAGAATCCACCCCACATTCCACGTATCACTCCTTAAGCCCTTTCACGACCCTCTGATTCCCTCCACAGAGCCTGGCCATGAAGAGGAACCCCCTCTTCCACTGATATCAGAAGAAGGGTCTATATACAAAGTCAAGGACATTCTATGGTCCCGACGTCGTGGTGGTCATCTGGAATACCTCGTAGACTGGGAGGGATATGGTCCAGAAGAGAGGTCTTGGGTCCCCAGATCCGACATATTAGATCCCGCACTTATGGAGGAGTTCCACTCCAATCACCCCGAGTTCCCAGCACCTCGTGGACGAGGTAGACCACCATGGCGTTGGCGGTCTAGGCCCTCAGGAGCGGGCCCTGGGGAGGGGGGTAATGTCACGGATTGGCCAGGCTCTTCCACCAGCATCACGCAACGATCACTGTCACCTGAGTATTAACCACGCACAGCTGCACCCAATCACTTCCATTCACTATATAAGCACACACCTCACTTCAGTCAGTGTCCGGTCTCGTTCCCATGAAGCGGACTCATAGCGAGTACCTGCTGGCAGTCACTATCACATTTATCTAATCGCTTGAACTTACTTGATCTCTGTCTCGTTCCAGTCTGTCCAGTGTTCCCGGTGTCCTGTCTGTATTGAGTGTGTCTTCAGTCTGTCTTCCCCGCAAGCCCTCTGGTGTGTGCATTCGGTCTCCCTCAGTGTCTGTCATCCATCCTGCTCAGAAGGAACATCAGCTCATCCATACTACAGTCACATCCCCTTTGTTATCCTTATGTGCTCCGCTGCTGTAATAAACATCTTTCATAATATACTCACCTAACTTGTCCGTCTGCTTCCCTAACACAGTTGAAGTCAGAATTATTAGTCCCCCTGAATTATTAGCCCCCCTCTTTATTTTCCCCCCAGTTTCTGTTTAACGGAGAGAAAAAATTTCAACAGATTTCTAAACATAGTTTTAATAACTCATTTCTAATAACTGATTTATTTCATCTTTGCCATGATGACAGTAAATAATATTTGACTAGATATTTTTCAAGACACTTCTATACAGCTTTAAAGGCTTAACTAGGTTAATTAGATTAACTAGGCAGGTTAGAGTAATTAGGCAAGTTATTGTATAACAGTGATTTGTTCTGCAGACTATCAAAAAAATTTTATTTTTTTCTAGCCGAAATAAAACAAAACTTTTTACAGAAGAATATTATCAGACATACTGTGGAAATTTCCTTGCTCTGTTAAACATAATTTGGAAAATATTTCAAAAATAAATTCAAAGATGGGCTAATAATTCTGACTTCAACTGTATGTAATCATTGTTCATTAATAAATGTGATGACTTGAGTCGGATTTGTCTATGTTGCTACTTTGTGAATAAGTGATTAAATGGAGATGTACTTAAATTTGTGTCTAATACCTTTCAAAGTGTTTTCAAAATAAAATGCATTGGTATTATGCAGTGCTCAGCATGGAGTACACCCCGTTTTGAAAATGAATATTTTTATCCATTTCTCAGTAAATATAGGCGATGTATTGTGGCGCATTTAAAAAAAACAGAGCATTTAGTAAACAGAAATATTTATTAAAACTAATATTTTAGTCCGTAAACATATTCAGAAATTTAAAGACAATACAATTATATTCAAGCAAAATATTGCAAAAATAAAAATTTTAAATTACAACCTGCAAATTTTCTACTATTTTTATTTTATTTTTGCATTTTTTTGCTTCTCTAGATTTTTGCTCTTTTTAAAAAAATTGTATTTATTATTTTTCTATAACATATAAATTTGGGTGTACTAGTTTTTGGACCACTATTATACATTATTTTGTTAGATAAGCTCCAGATTTGGCTTCTGACTAATCTAATATATATACACAAATATAATACTGCATAGCTTCATATTAAAAATATGAATTTAAAAGATAGATATGTGAGGGGTGGACTTATATATGTTGAGCAAATAAATAATATTGTAAATAATAAATTTATCTTGTTTTATCAAAAGTACTGCTAGAATCCTCTTTTCCCATAAATGTAATGTTTTTGGATGTTTAACTTATACGTTTACTTTAGTAACATTTAATTTATTCCATCATTTAAGGTGAAGATGACTTTTTTTTCAGTATGAATGTGTATGAACCAGAGTAGAAAACCACGGTGCTTGATTTATAAAATGCAAGTCAAGTCCTGTAATTGTGAGGAGACTGATATTATGCTTTACCTGCATGTTTTTCCCCTTCCAGTTATTTATTGCCACTGACTTGCATCATCAAAGACCATAGTTTCAGTTGAAACTGCTCTTTACCTTTCCACTGATTTTCATTTTTATGTCACAAATATTAAGTTGGCCTGTATATAATTTATAATTATTTTGATCATCTTAACGTTTTGGTCAAATTGAAAAAATGTAAAGTCATTACTATTGTTAAGTGTTATTGTTTAAAGTCATTTCTGTTGTGAATTGTATTAAAAAGTACATCAATGAAATGATGAAATTACAATTTAGTACACCCACTAAAAAAGAAATACTACAGTAATTGATAATATATACAATATTATACTCTATATCTATTTATTGTATAGTATTTATACTAAATACTAGTGTTTTTGCATACTATTCATACTATGCATGCATACTAAATTGTATTATACTGTATATATTATAGTATTTGGAACTTTTTGTTAATGCACACTCTAGAATATTGTAATATTAACAATAATGAACTAATAAACTGTAATACTGTGGTACACTTTAGCTTTTACTATAGTAAACTGTGGCACATTGAAGTGTTGTAGTGCCCTGGTTGTAAAATGCAACAGTATTGAGTCATATATGTATATTACTGTAGTTGTTTTGTCAACTTGACTTCTAAATGATCATTTGGTATCAGACGTGGCTTATATGAAAGGAAAAGGCCTCTAGATTATGCTTATTTTTTTTAAATAAGATTTTTAGACTTAGATTTTTAATTAGGACAGCAAGGCCTGATTTACAAAAATAATGTACCGTATAGAATATAAAGTCATGGTGCAGAGGAAAAAGAATTAGTATTGTGTATGACTCCCATGAGCTCGGAGGACTGCATCCATACATCTCTGCAATGACTCAAATAACTTATTAATAAAGTCATCTGGAATGGCAAAGAAAATGTTCTTGCATTTGGACTCCCAGAGTTCTTCAATACTTCCTCCTTCATCTTACACTCAATAATGTTCATTCTGGTGACTGGGCTGGCCAATCATGGAGCACCTTGACCTTCTTTGCTTTCAGGAACTTTGATCTGAAAGCTGAAGTATGAGAAGAAACAATATCCTGCTGAAGAATTTGTCCTCTCCTGTGGTTTGTAATGTAATGGGCAGCACAAATGTCTTGATACCTCAGACTGTTGATGTTGCCATAGACTCTGCAGATTTGTTGCACAGCCCCATACTGAATGTAACTCCAAACCTAAATTTTTCCTACCAAACTTGACTGATTTCTATGAGAATGATGGGTCCATGTGGGTTCCAATAGGTCTTCTGCAGTATTTGTGGTGATTGGATTGCAGTTTAACCGATGATTCATCTGAAAAACCTACCTTCTGACATTTTTCAAAATTATCAAGATATCAAGTTATTATTTGTTGCTCTTACAACTGAGATCAACTACAAAACTTTTTGTAAGGTAGCATGTTTAAAAACATTATAGTATTTTCTACACTTTGAAAATAACACCTTAAAAATTACAAATATTATGTTTTCATTTTCTGTGATTTAAAAAAATCAGGGCTATTCCACTAAATATTTCATAAATTTATGTTTTCAACTAGACTGAATTCATTTTTTATACTTATATTTTATATTTTGTTCAGTTGACTAAAACAAAACGATCCTTTACTCACATGTATAATAATAAATTGTAAACTTTTCAGTTGGCCTCTTAATTTTTTCCATATCCAATTTTCTTAACATTCAGTAGTGGACATTCAGTAGATTTCAGCACACTTCTTCTTCACAAAAGTATAGAATCACAGAAAAAAGTAATTTAAGTATATATTTTTTTGTGTCTTCTGTCCCAACATTCAATTCCTATACTTCCATTAAAGTAAGGAGCCATATGTCATCACACACACTCACACACAGAAGTGAAATATGCATCATTCTCTCTCTATATATATTCGTACAGTCGGGACAGCCTGTTGGATCAATGCGTTATTGACTGTTTCAGCATTCTGCTCTTTGTGCTTGGTTTGATGACACCTGGCCAGGAACGAGGCCTTTAGGATCATTCTGGAACGTACAGCAGCTCCTCAAAGGCTGGTATGGATTACAGTTTTTCTATAACTGACTATTGTAACTCGGTGCTTCAGCTCCACTCACTATGATTGGTTCAGCTTGGGCTGCTGTAGTTATCTTCTGTATAATAGCCCTATTTAACAGGCCCGAGAGCTGCAAAAAAGAATGGCACATTACCATCTCTCAATTTAAGACCATTCAGAATGCTTTATGTTCAAGAGTGCTGATAGCTTTTCCAGCAAGGTTTCTGCAGTTTACATAAAATATTGGGTGAAAGTTCAGAATCACAATAAAAAGAGATTCTTGATATTTTTACAGTCTTGGTTTATACTGTAGATCTATGATCTATGGTTTTCCAAACCTTATAAAATAAAATACAAACCTATAAAACAAAATAAAATAAAACTACATTCATAGTACTGGCTTGTGGCTGGAAGAATATACATTGAGTGAAACATATGCCAGAGTAATTGGCAGTTCAATCCACTGTGGCAACCCTTGATAAATCAGGGACTAAGCTGAAGTAAACATAAGGTATAAAATAAAATAAAATAAATGAAAATAAAAGAAAATAAAATAAAATTCCCAGTATTTGGTTATGGTTGAAAGAGTATACACTGCGTAAAACATATGCCAGAGTAATTGGTGGTTCATTCCACTGTGGCGACCCCTGATAAATCAGGGACTGAGCTGAAGGAAAATGAATGAATAAAATAAAATAAAATAAAATAAAATAAAATAAAATAAAATAAAATAAAATAAAATTTAAAAAAATTAAAAAATAATTAAATTAAATTAAATTAAATTAAATTATTCTCAGTACTGAGTTGTGGCTGGAAGGGTATACGCTGTGTAAAACATGTAACAGAGTAATTGGCAGTTCATTCCACTTTGGCAGCCCCTGATAAATCTGGAAGAAATTAAATATAATAAAATAAAATAAATAAAATAAAATAAAATAAAATAAAATAAAATAAAATAAAATAAAATAAAATAAAATAAAATAAAATAAAATTCACAGTACCTATTTATGGTTGGAAGGGTATGCACTGCATAAAACAAATATCAGAGTAATCAGTGGTTCATTCCACTGTGGCAACCCCTGATAAATCAGGGATGGAAAATGAATGAATATAAACAAAATAAAAAAAATACAAATATATATAATAAAATTAAATTAAATTGTGGCGAACCCTGATTAATCAGGGACTGAGCTTAAGGAAAATAAAATAAAATAAAATAAAATAAAATAAAATAAAATAAAATAAAATAAAATAAAATTAAGTACTTTTCACAATAAATGGAATCTCTCAACCAACATAAATATTATTTTTAGTTTATTTTATAATTATTGAAAAAAAAAGAAACTTTTAACTATAATTTGTTTATAATTTAAAATAATAACTTAAAATCAGCTAAATAATACAGTAACTAAAAACTGTTAACTGTCAAGTTCTAATCTACATTTACTGTAGGCTTCATACAAGTGATTATAAGACAATAATAAACAGGGCATTAAATTGAAATAATGTGATCATGCTGGTTTAAAAAAAAAAAAAGAAATTAAAAATAAGGTACTTTTAGTTTTATTTATCCACCATAGAATTATTAAAGACATAATTTTGACCATTTTTAATTTTACATTTTACAAACTTTTGTTGAAAAAGTAGTATCCAAAAGTAGTATTCTGGGGTTTCATAAATGTGTGTGTATTTTATTCTAACATTGTCATTGTATTGTTTTAAAATGTACAAAACACAAAAGTTACGTGTATGGCCATAACAGTCAAATTGACAATGCACATTATTCAACATAGATTTTTCATCCATATCCATATTACTATGCATCAACAAATACAGCTATACGTAAATTAAGGCTCTACTTGAAAACTCTCAGTTTTTCTACATTCACAATTAAAATATAGGATTAAAATTCTGACCAACTGTCATTTATATTACCTGTCCAAACATAACGATTCATTTATTTATGAATTTGGATTGCAGTTATGACTACATAAGACTGTTTCTGCTGCAAAGTCCAAAAGTCAAAATGCATATATAAAAGAGATTTTTTTTCTTACAAAATCCACAGCACATTTCTATCAACTGAAAATATTCTGTTTCAATCTATATTTGTTGGCATTTAGATTTTCACAAAGAACATTTTCACTGCTTGCCCTTATGTTTCATGGGCATACACATTCAAGAGGCAGACTAGTACAATTCTATTTTACAAAAAAAATATATATAATGATAAGCATTCAAAGCTTTTCCAGCACTGGGTTCTGGCTGGAAGGGCATCCACTGCATAATATGCCAGAATAGCTGGCAGTTCATTCTTCTGTGGCAACCCCTGATAAATCAAGGACTGAAGGAAAATTATTTAAAGGTTCGTTCATTCAAGATATTGTAGCATCCATCATCTCAATGTCTATTATGGCAATTCTACAGCAGTAGTTAGAATTTTGATAGTTCTAAAGTTGAACCTACAAAACAGACAACAACCACTTGTAAAATGCACAAAGGAATCCAAACTATGCCAAAAAAGTACTCTTAACAAACAAAAACAAAGATCTGCTGCAATGAAATAGCATTTCCAATGTTTTATTGAATTATAATGACCAACACTCCTACTAGGATAATAAAATAAATAAATAAAAAACAGGTACTTGTGAAGAAGAAATACAGGTACTGTTATGCTTGTGCAATCTGTCCTTTATGGAGTTGTATTTTTTGCATCATGTCATGTTTAGATGCCCTTGCTCCATCTTGTGTTCATATTTCAGTCAAATCCACCAATGTTTGTTTGGCAGAGGACCAAAAGCCATCTTTTCAGAGATCTCAGTTCAAAAAAATGAATAAATAAAAACACCATCGCACAATCAAACCAAACCTGCCAAATTTGAATACATTTTAAGATGTAAAAGTTTAAAATCTGAACGTTAGTTTAACAAACAAAACGAACAAAACAAAAAATGTAGAATCTCAGAAATAAAGGTACAAAATCTGTCACTTTTCAAAAGGTACATTTTTATTCCTAACAAGTACAAATATATACCTCATAGTAGTGTTGTCACGATACGGAATTTCGGTACCAATTGGTACTAAGATTTAAAAAACAGTAACAGTTTCATTCCTGCTAACATTTAAGTGCCGTTGAGTGAGTTCTTAAACAGCGCTGATTTGCCACTTTGTTCACATGCGCAACAGAAATGACTGTGAGAGACCGTGATAGTCATCAGTTCACTGCACTTCACCGATGTTTGCAAACACAGATACATGGACACTGGAGCTTTTCAAAGATCAGCCATTTCATCAGTCGTTTTATCCATCATTCGTACGTCAGCTCGTAGACCAACCAGCGGATCTTCGCGGCTTTAAAACACTTCAGTGTCCTGTATCTGTGTTTACACTAGGTCAGGGGTGCCCAAAGTTTTTCTTGAGTGGCCAAAAACCAAACTTGATTGAGGGTGGTGGGCCAAAGGTAAATATACCAAACTTTTACATTAAAGTTGCCAAAGTGATTTCCTAATTTATTGTGATTTAAAAATGAATAGAAAAATCCTTTATTCGTATTAAAAATTCAATATATATTTCATACATTCTATAATGAAATTTTTTTTGATTTGCTCGTCAATGTCTTGTGTATTGTCTTTGAGTGACAGTATTTATGTTTTTAAAAATCTGATTTATGCACAACATTTAATTTAAACATCGAGAGATTTAGTTTGATGATCTAGGCACATAGTCTAAAGTGCATGGTGTGTTGAGGATCAATTAAGACAATGTTAGCACCTGTCAGCTTTAATTGTGGGAAAACTGGATAATTAAAAGTTTTTGTCAGCTAATTTCATCTTCTGGGTTTAAAATTATTTTTGGGGCGGATCAAAATTGGTGACATAGCGCGAATTTGCTAATGGAGTAATGACGTGTCAGTTTCTCATTATTATTCATAGCAGAGATTTCTTATCCTTTGAGAAGACCCTGCTTCTTAATTATTCACGAGAGCAAGTGCTTTTCGAAGGCAAGGCAGACCTGCCAAGCTGTGAGACCCAATGACTGGGTCAGACCGCGTCCACAGCATGCCACGGGTTCTATGTGTTTGTTTCCATGATCCACGGACTTTGTTGCATGGCTTTCTCCGCGATGCTGTCAGAGCCGATACAGCAAAGCTCTTTGTGTGCAGCAAGCATTTTTTGCCTGGAGAGCTGACTTTAGAGAATGGCAAACTTTGTCTTTTATCAGTTGAGTTTGTTACCATTCAGACACATCGCCTATCCATGTTGCTGTGTCTGCCTGTGGATTGCCGGCAGGGTTAATGGATGAAATAGATAGGAAAAGAGACCTGCTGCACTGCTATCTGCTGTGCCTGCATTCAGACCCAGGGATTGAGGAGGAGAGAAGTCCTCCTCATTTATAGTGGTTATATAAACATGATTATCTCTATAATGATTTAACAAATTGTGGATATGTGAAATTACGAATAACAAATGTAGCAGGGCATTAAATTATTTACTGTTTATTTCTTTGCATTTTAACTTTTAAACTGTAAAATCATGGGTCTCCTCATGGTTTGTGTGACAACAGTTGTTCACTCCCCTCTTTTCCCCCGGCTCTACCGGCCATGCTGACTCCACCCTCCATTCACAGTACCCCACGTCCATCATGAAGCATTTTTGGAAAATATTCTGAGGTAGACTTGAACCAAAAGAGGGGGGTTTCATGGCCATTTGAAATGCTCCAGTGATTTCTGTTGAGCATGTAAACATGCTCAACAGCTCTTAAATTTTAGCAGGAAATAGACATTTTTAAAATTTTAGTATGTGTATAATACCAAAATAGTATTATGACAATCCTACCTCATAGAACCTTAAAGGTAAAAAAGTGAATCTAAATAGCACAGAAGTGTATACTAATGTTCAACTGTATGATACAAAAGTGTATTGTTTGATAAGTTACTGTCCTAGTGAAAGATTTTGTTCCTTTATTTCTGAGTGTGTCCTGTAGCTTTAAAAAATATATGTTTCATTAAAATGTGTTTAAATACATTCAAATTTGACAGCTTACGCATCATTCCAGGATGTCATTCCACGCCTTTATCATCAAAAATCATTGACTCATTATTGATGCCAAACCTTGCTTGACACGAGTACATATTGATAAAATGTTAATTTTTATGTAAAACATATCCATAAATTAAAAATCAAATGTTAATGTAAAATTTACCTTTCTTTAATCATTTTCCCCCCTGACCTTTGATGGCTTTCCATAGTCTAAAGATGAATAAACTAAATGAGCTCTTACTTGTGTGCCTCATCAACTCATTTTTAGCCTAAAACTCTGTGAATGATTTCATTTTAATCAGAAAGATTATGCTCACGAATACATCATCAGTGCACATAAACCACTTGTGGGCGGAAATCTTCTCCATTGTGTGTTCAGAGCGATGAGCTGCCAATAGTAGACACAATTTATACTCTGAAAAGTGGCAAGTTAGCCAATCCAATCTCCATTAGGTAATTCGGCAGTACGCTGGGCTGTTTAAATGCGATGTCAATAGTGATTGCGCAATTAAGTGCTTTTATTGATGCCCCATTAAATTACCCTTTACAGGGACATGTTATAAACTCCAGTCCTTCCAGCTTGTAGTGGCACCAAGACTCTTCCAAAACATCAACCACATGGCTAAATGGACTGAATAAGGTAGAATAACGAGCAAATGATTTTACGGCTCATTTTGTGGAAATCAAGAGGGCAATTTATGTCACTTGCTTGCTAGCTTTGTTCCAAAACCTTGTAATTGAAGTGAAGTTTCTCCTTTGAAGTGAAATTTCACAGTTTTAGGACAAACAAAAACTGCTTGACTCTCAGCTGATTTTAGAAGAGTTCGACATTAGCATGTTGCCATCAGATTTTTAAGCCTTAAAATACACACAAATGTTGAATTCAATATACACTGTTACTTTAGCTAATTTAGCGCATTGCTGATTCTTTTATTCATTCATTTTCAGCTTGGTCCTTTTATTAATCAGGGGTTGCCATACCGGAATGAGCCACCAAATTATCCAGTATATGTTTTATGCAGTGGATTTCCTTCCAGCTGACATTGCTAATTAAAATCTCTTAAAGGAGTAATTCAAAGATTACAACTTATTTACTCACCCTCAAGTGGTTCCAAACCTTTATGAGTTTCTTTCTTCTGATGAACATTAAAGAAAATATTTTGAAGAATGCTGAAAATCTATAATTATTGACTCGCATAGTAGGAAAAACAAATACTATGTAAGTCAATGGGTGTTCAACTATAGCTTATTTTGTATTTCGCAGAATAGAGTATATCATAAATGTTTGAAATAGGTAAGAAAGAGTGAATAAATGATGACATAATGTAAATTTTTTGGTAAACTATTCATTTGACCATTTATACAACAGCATTTTCATCTTTAAATGGAAACATTTTTAAAAAATACATTTTTGCTTTTAATTTATGCGACAATGGCATTTTGAGGGCCTGAAAACTATTAAATTTGACTTTCAAAGTACAAGTTTTTGATTTTTTTGACATTGTAAAGTTTTAGACACTAGCCACTTTCACACAGTGATACTGGTAAATATCTGGAAAATTTCCAGAAGGACTTTACCGGTAAATAAAAAAAAAATCAAGCTCACACAGGCGAGGACGTTACAGATTTTTTCTCCAGTAAAGACCATTCACACATCCATTCAAAAAATTCTGTCTCTAAAAATTCAATCTCTAAACAGCTGGCTTTGTATTTGTAAACATCGGACTACATTACAAACTCTGTTGTATAAGTATTGTGAACAACTTCAATAAAAACATTTGCATGTCGATATGTACATAATATGTGTGTGTTGGCGCTCTCTGGCTGCTTTACGTGCACACGCGTCAGAGCTTGAAGGTAAACAAACAACGGCTTATCATAAGCCTTTTATCGATAACTTTTTTACACAGTTGGCTTCAAAAAGGAAAAGGTCTGAGTATTCTGATTGGCTGGAGTAGACATACTCCATACTCTCAGATCAGCGCGTTCTAGACGTGAACGCGTTCTTTCCAGCAATCTTCCTTCTACGTTCACACAGAGCAGCATTCTGGCAAATTACCGGTAATGTTACAACTTCTCTTTCCGGAAAATTGCTGGAATAAATTTACCGGTATTTTCAAAAAGGGCCAGAAAGCCAGAAAGCCAGAAAGGTCTGCATGTGTGAAAGGGGCTATTGTCAAAAAAGTCCTGACATTTTTTGTTACTATTCAATCTACAGGTGTGCACAAGTACTTGAAAACCGATTATAAGACATACCTATACTAAAACTAATGGCATTGCATTTATAATACAGTATTTTTAGCCATATTCATCTATGTAAACAGATCCAAGAATGGATGACTTTCACAATATTGTAGTCTATATTTAAAATGGAATCAAAATCTATTGTAAAAAGCTGCTGTGTAAGTGTACAATCAAATGCAAACAAATCACATTATAAAGCATTGTATCAGCTCAGAGATATTTCTCATGTTATCTAAAATAACTTTTTATGCACCATGTATTACAAAAGATATTTTGAGGCCTTTTTGTTTCTCCCTTTTTCCCTATTTATTTATTATGGATTGACAAAAATCAACATACATTTTGTTCTTTTGAAGATTTATGTAAGAAAAATTCTGTCTGTTATTTCACATATACCACAGTTTCCAAAACTGAGGACATTGTTCAGATGTCCTATTTCAAAAAAAAATTGTAAAGTTTTTGTCCTCAAACCTTTGTAGTGTGTGCATAAATATTTCCTTACGTATCTCATCCAAAGCATTCTGTTTTGTTTTCATTTGATTTTTGACAGATGTTGTTTGTGAAATCAATATTTCGGTGTAGTGATATCATGTTATGTAATAAAATTATGAGTTATGTAATAATATTATGTTCTAAGTAACAGGTAAAATAACACATTACTTTTCGAAATTAAGTAATAATATCTGAGTTACTTATTAAAAAAATGTAACCCAAGTTTAGTTAATTAGCTTTTAAAAAAATACATTTGTTAAATTCGTAGTCACGTTGAATCCCGTAAGCAACGAGACAATGCAGGAACAGGCACATGAACATGGCAGAGTCTTACATTTCAGCAATAGAAATATTCCCTTTATTTTGAACACTTGAAAGAAAAAGAAAAGTGAATTATCTAAATGGACAGAGATTTTACTTTTTAATAAGACAAACGGTACAAAAGTATCAAACGCATTGCTTTAAACTTTCATTAATCTGTACATACTGTATGGCAAGTAGAGCTCTGGGTTCAGGAAGTTCTCAGAAGATAACATTATCTTACATTCATTTTTTTTTGGTGTGTTTTTTTTAAAGGTAAGTGAAGTTTATACAGTGTTGTTAATTGCAGAACTCCTCTATTAAAAGAAGAAGAAGAAGAAAAAAACCCCTGCAAGTTCTGAAACCCAATAAAAATGCCAGTATGATGAGGAGAGTTTTAATTTAAAATGCTGTTTTACTAACTGCAAGTAACTAGCAGCCATTTGAGTATTATTTCTTCATTCATTGAAGAAGTCCCTGACTTATCAGGAGTCACCACAGGGCAATGATCCATCCATTAGAGTATTACTAACTTCATTCATTCATTCATTCTCTTTTCTGCTTAGTCCCTTTATTAACCTGGGGTCGCCACAGCGGAATGAACCGCTAACTTATCCAGCATATGTTTTACGTGGCAGATGCCCTTCCAGCTGCAACCCATCACTGGGAAAAGTATTATTACATCCAATAGAGTATATTATAGATTTTTCTTAACACTTTAATTTGATAGATCCCCAAGATATATTTTACTGACTTAAAAAGTTAGCAACTTATGTTTGCTTATTCTGCTAATCCTAAAACAACAGTCTATTAATGCTCAAAGGAGAGAGTATACTTGCAGATAAGAATATCTGCAGTGGACTATCAAAATAAAGTGTAACCTTTTGCTGAGTAAACAGGGGTTCCGCGGGGTCTTAAAAAGTCTCAAATTTAAAAATCCAAATTTTAGGCCTTGAAAAGTTTTAAAATTCGCTGTTCTAGGTCTTTTTTTTCAGATGTCCATGTAACACTACATCTAATGCTCATTTAAATTCTTTTTTGTTGCTGTTGCTTGGTTTTCTCAGTGTTGTAGTTCTTTGTTTCACTAGTCCAAATGTAATTTGCGGTATTACAGCTACTAATGAGACCAACATGCAATAGCCAATCAGCTTTCTGTAATTGAACTGGGTGCGCGCAGCAAATGTGACGTAAACGATGTGTTTGCAGGTTCGCTTTTGGTGTGCCTGACATGATTTGGGCTGGCGGAGCTCACAAAATTTTTTGAGACTAAGGTGAACATTTCGCGCGGCGCCGCGTTTGATTTAAGTTAAATATGAAACACTTTGAAGAGATTTTGTCTGAAAAAGGTATGATTGTACAGACATCTTTATGATCCATCCATGCGTGATCATAGAGATAATCAGATGAAAAATAATTCTTGCAACAGCTGTGGAAAAGGAGGACAGTTTTTGTAAAAGTTTGGAAAAACCTGAGGGATAAATTTGTAAAAAAAAAAAGAAAAAAAAAAAAAAAAAAAAGAGGCCCTGCAAAAGTGACCCAGGTGGTTTTGATATTACAGAATAGGTTTTTCCACCATTTATAGGTTTTACACTGATGTGTAAAACTGTTTTGAATTTAAAACAATTTAATAGTTACAAACTAAAATTAAGTAACAAATTATGTCTTTGATAACTGGATAGGAATATTCGAACCTATCAGTTTACAATATACCGATGCCCTGTTTTTCTAGGCTTTATTGGTGATAATGGTCAGGAATGTTGGACCATTATTGTCTTTTTAGCTTATAAGCAGAGGACAGAAACTAGCCAGACAGTAATGTGTGAATTGTTGAGTTGGCAAAATAATAAAAAAAAAAATCTGTATTTTTTGTGAGTGTACTTTTTTTGCTTTTATTCTTGCCGTAATAAAAAATCTTAATAATCATTATAATAAATTATAAAAATAATAAAAAAACAATTAGTTTAAAAATTTTCAATGATATTAATAATATGACCTAGTTCCGCAAACTCTCTAATTCTCTGTTTATCTGTCTCATTTTACTGTCTGTTTCTATTGATTGCCCACTGTCATTTTAAAAGAATATCTCAATGGCTTACGCGTCAAGTATAAAAGTCTTGTCCGTTTCGTGAGGTGCACGATGTGGTGCCAGGCGAAAAAATAAATCAGCCTGCAGATGCTCATATGTTTGTTTTTATGTAGTTCAATGGTGCATCTAACCTGTCTTTAGTATTGTTCAATTTGAATACATTTATTTTACCACTAATTTAGTGATTTTGCATTTTCTCTTTATGTGTATTCGTGTTTTTGATATTGTGATATACAGTAGGTCTTAAATTTAATACTTAGCGGTCTTAAAAAGTTTTTGAAAATGTTATATTTTTATGATATTTATGATATCTGCAGAAACCATAAAGAATATTTTAAAAAAGCATTAATTGTAATTCGATAGGCAACACGGTGGCTCAGTGGTTAGCACTGTCGCATAACAGCAAGAAAGTCGCTGGTTCGAGTCACGGCTGGTAGGCATTTCTGTGTGACGTTTCCACGTTCTCCCCATGTTCATGTGGGTTTTCCCCACAGTCCAAAGACATGCAGTACAGGTGAATTGAATAAACTAAATTGGCTCCAGTGCATGTGTGTAAATGAGTGTGTATGGGTGTTTCCCAATATTGGGTATGCAGCTAGAAGGGCATCCGCTGTGTAAAGCATATGCTGGGTTATGTTTAAAATATCCACTCTTGCCAACATACATATTTTACTAATGGAAATAATATAAATGCACATAATTTTCAAACACTCCAAATGAAAAGCTCTTGCGTAAATGAATACTGAGGCTGAATCACAGATACAGACAGACATAAAGAGTCTTCAGTGTGTGTGTGTGTGTGTGTGTGTGTGTTATGTGTGAGCAGATCTTTGGTTTCATCCCCAGGAGTGGCATCCCTCCACATCCCAGCCTGTCCATCGACCAGTGTGCACAGGGGTCGCCGTGACGACCGGGCTCCAGTCGCCACGGAGACGGACAGGCGACCCCGCCCCAACCCCTGCGCTTTCTCGTGTTACAGTGAGGTTCGACCCCGCGCCTGCCATAAGGTCACGGGCCGCTCGGTCCCTCTGGTACCCCAGGAGTGGCCAAATATCTTGCGCTCTGTCTGCCTGCCAATCTCCCCTGCTCCACAGATGGCTCCATATTTCAGATTTATCACCGAAAAAGCAAAGCCCTTCTTTAAAGGTCAGCCCTTTAAAAGCTGTCCGATCAATGGGACTATTCCTGCAGGTGTGGTCATGTTGAGCATGTGTGCGAGTATGTGCGCTTGCCGTGTGTTTGGCGCTTGTCAGATCTCTTTTATGGTGGTAAATGTTGTTGTCTCACTGAGGTGCCGTATCTTCATAATCTGCCTGACCCCTCTGACCGTCTCTGTGACCTCGGCTACTAATAATATAATAAATATTTTAGAATGTCATTAGCTCATCAAATTTATGTATATTATCTCAAATCCTCTGGGCTTGTTCGCTGGGCTTGGCAAGAGTTATTTTTCACATGATCAATACTTGAATTGCTTTTAGTTTGGTGCAGTCATGGGTGACATCTGTTCGCAACAACCTCACACAAGTCACGTCACTGACACAAAACCGCTTGAATTTCATCAGCTACATCCAGTGTTAAAGGAATATATTACCAAAAATGAATGCTATGTCATTATCTCTCCCTTAGTGTTGATCCTAACCAATTTTTTACATTGTAAAACCCAAAAAGTTAAGGTAACTCAAACCATTTAAGTTCTAACTTTAACTAATATTAATGAGTACTGTGAACTTAATTCATTTGAGTAAAGAAGCAATTTGAGAACAGTGAAACCCAATGAATGAAGAGAACTCAATCCAACTGAGTACTGTATAACCCAATAAGTTAAGGCAACTCAAATCATTTGATGAAACCGATTGCTACAAACCATTTGAGTTAAAACACTAATCTACATGAGTACTGTGAACTTACTCCATTTAAGTTGAAGTAATGAGGTATTCAATTAACTCATTATCTTCGACGCTGAGTTTAAAATTCTTCTCAAATGAGTATAATTAACGTTCAGTAGATTTTGAATTAACTACACTCATCTCATTTGAGAAAGTTGACTGTTGGGTTTTACAGTGTACAAAAAGTTCAACTTATGTGGACTTATTTGATCTAAAATGATCTTTTGTGGTACAGAACATTTACAAAGCCCCATAAAAATATCTCTTTTGTGACAAACAGAGTGATATATAAATCAGTCCTGAATGAAGAATTTTGGTATACACCTTCAGTGAAGTTCAGTGGGATAATATTTTACTTCGTCTAAATGATTTGCTCAAAAACTGAACTCATTCGCTTTTCTTAACTCATAGACACACTGACTGTGTGCAACTCATACCTATCATACTTGTCAGGGCATTTCAAATAAAAAGACTCTTACTGATCAAGAGACAAAGGCCCAATCACAATTTTATTTTTGTACCCTTTCCCTTCCTCTTGAAATAGAATGTGAAGGGGAATGGCTTCAAAATTTACCCCTAAGAAATGGGACACTTCTACAACACCACCTACAACACCTCTACAATACTCATTTACACCGTGGCCATATTTATTTTATGTAAACACAGGAAAACAACATTAACATTAAATCAGACACTGTAAAATGGTCATTTCCAGCCACTAGACTTTTCTGATTCGAGTTGATTATTCGAGGGTCAACTAATGACAGTTGAATGTGAAAGTTTGTTGTGGGACTGCCATACGTGAGTTATTATAATGGATTATTGATAGCGAAATTTAGTGTTCTTTATTGTAGTGTTTTTTTTTTTAAAGCATGAAACACGAACGCGTTTATGAATGTATTAAAACATATGTTTGTTTGTTGTATAAAATAATGTCAAAAATACTAATTTGTGCATCTCCTGACTACAGGAACACTGGTTTCTGCAGAGTGCGACTCAAAGGCTAACCAGACACCAGGTTTTGTTTTCTTTACCCTGCTTCAAGACCCACTTCATCACAGATGACACCCAGCTCTCTTTAGAGCAGTCCTCCTCTGAGGATCAAGATTTTGCTCACAGGATTTACACTTATTGAACGCATGTGTTTAAAAGCAGATGATCGCCTTCAGAATGACCTTTCTTGCAATATGTTTTTTTTGTACCATCTTTTCTTAGTAAGTAAGTAATGTGTATTTATAGAGCACATTTATTGTGGATGGCCATACACCCAAAGCGCTTCACTATCATAATGGGGGTCTCTCCACATTATCACCAGTGTGCAGCATCCACTTGGATGATGCGACAGCAGCCACAGGACAACAGCGCCAGTGTGCTCACCAGCTATTGGTGGAGAGGAGAGAGATAGAGCCAATTCATGGGGAAGGGGATTAGGAGGCCATCATGGGTAAAGGCAGATCGGAGGGAAATTAGGCCAGGACACCGGGGTTGCACCCCTATTCTTTACAAAAAGTGTTTTTAATGACCACAGACAGTCAGGACCTTGGTTTAATGTCTCATCCAAAAGACAGCACTCACTGACAGTATAGTGTCCCCTTCACTTTAGTGGGGCATTTTGAATCATGCACACCGCAAGTTGAGCGCCCTCTGCTGGCCTCACTAACGCCACTTCCAACAGCAACCTAGAGTTCCCATGTGGTCTCCCATTCCTACTCCCATGCTTGGGCTGCAGAGGGATATGGCTGTGTAAGGAAGGCATATGCTTCTTAAAATTATGTTTCTAGTAAGAAAGCGAAATTTTATAGAAATCAATGTTTTAATAATAATTCAAATGATTTTTTCCACCACATACTCCAAGTGGAATTTGAATGGCTGTTGGGAGGTGGATGCACTAACATGGACACT
This sequence comes from Danio aesculapii, assembly GCF_903798145.1. Classification (NCBI taxonomy): domain Eukaryota; kingdom Metazoa; phylum Chordata; class Actinopteri; order Cypriniformes; family Danionidae; genus Danio; species Danio aesculapii. The sequence continues at coordinate 7,329,177 of NC_079452.1, read as the reverse complement.
AAAGACTGCAGCATCTAGTGTCAGATGCCCCTCGCACATCTTCAAATAACTAGTCTTTGTTAAATTCACCCCCTGCAAACTCATTATCACCAAGCAAACTTCATTACCACCTGGGTAACAGCACCAATGTATCCCTAAGGATTACAGTCTAGAATTTTTAACCAAACTTTTTTGGTGTGGGAGACAAGTGCCTTTTAAAATACACTCAATGGACTTTTCTATTCACACCAAACTACCAGCATATTGATTTTAACAAAACTGAAATTACTTTTTAATACAAATTAATCTTTTTTTGGCAAGCCATTGTAAAAGACTTGATTTCAAGTTATTTGCCCATTGATGTTAAAACTTAAACTCTACTCTGCCTATTTTAATTTGTTATGTGAGCTTTGATGTCAAACAGCATTAAAATGATAGCTCACACAATAAAGAAAATGTTCCTAGCCTTCACTGAATCTCAAGTGGTTTCAAATCTATTTGAGTTTCTTTCTTCTGTTGAACATTAAAGATAATGTTTTAAAGAATGTTGCAAAGTGGGAGCCATTGACTTCCACAGTAAGGATTCAACAAAAATCTTCTATGGCTACTGGTTGACAACTTTCTTTAAAATATATCCCTTTGTGTTTATGAGAGTAAAGAAAATGTGAACATGTGTAGAGTGTATAATTGATTGACAGAAATTTCAAGTTGCTTAAATTCATATTCTCCTGTGAGTCTTTCTGTGACCCCATATCCTTCGCTTGGATGAGACAAATGCACATTTTTATGATTTCTTAGCTCAAGAAAGTATCTGAATGTATATTATACAGTATGTCCTCTTTTTCTACAGTGAAACAGTTGTTCTCATTTAATATTCATTAAGGATGCATTTCAATTAAAGGCACACTATGTCAGTGTTTTTTTTATTAAAATATGAACTGTATTATTCATTTTGCTGACGTACTTACTAAAATCCTAAAATATTTGGAAGAATGTTCAAATTCAAAGAAATATGACATTTTAACTAGTGACAGACTGTGTCCTGTGCCCACTCTATGCTAATGGCAATGCTAATGTTTGGTTTTATAGAAAACAGGCACACTTTTAGTTTTATAAGACTGAATGGGCTTAATTCTGTCAAAATCACTGGATGTACATTATCCCTCTTATTACATAAACCATTTATTTTACTTTTATTTTATTTTACATAAACCAATAATTTACTAGCTGTTTAATTAAATGCAAAACATGTAGAAAGATATATGACTGATAAACAGCCTACACTAATTTACTTGTATTATTATTCAGTCAAAAGATGACGCTAAACAGTCAAGAACAGGGGCATGACAGCTACTTATAAATATATCATTCATGCATTCATTCAATCATTTATTCATTTTCTTTTCGGCTTAGTCCCTTTATTAATCCGGGGTCACTACAGCGGAATGAACCGCCAACTTATCCAGCACATGTTTTACGCAGCGGATGCCCTTCCAGCCACAACCCATCTCTGGGAAACATCCATACACACTCACCCACACTTATACACTATGGACAACTTAGCTTACCCAATTCACCTGTACCGCACGTCTTTGGACTGTGGGGGAAACCGGAGCACCCAGAGGAAACCCACGTGAACAGGGAGAACATGCAAACTCCAAACAGAAACGCCAACCGACCCAGCTGAGGCTAAAACCGGCGACCTTCTTGCTGTGAGGCGACAGCACTACTAACTGTGTCACTGCGTCGCCTGTATTTTTAACTATTGTGATTAATTTATATTTTTGCTTTACAAGAAACTCTTCAGCTCTGTATCTGAATATGACAAAACATTTCTGCCTGTTCAAAATAAACAGAAAATGCAAGTACTGGAGATTTGTTATTATTCCTGTAGTACTGTACCGGTACCAAACCGTGATGCCAAAACTGGGATACATACCAACCCATGACTCCAGTGTATAAGTGGCCCCCTGTATCTCATGTGGTTGATATTTGGCCCTCAAGGCCACCTAACTTGAGAACCTCTGAAATAGATTAATGTGGGTAACTGTTAAGTATAACCAGTTGCCCATACTCTCAGAAATAAAGGTACACGAGCTGTCACTGGGGTGGTGCCTTTTCAAAAGGTACAAATTTGTACCTAAAAGGTCCATATTAATATCCTAAAAGTACAAAAGTGCTCTTCTTAAAATTTGTAGGTACTAATATATACTGTTGAGGTACCAGTATAGACTCTAAGTACAAATGTGTACTTTTTGAAAAGGTACCACCCCAGTGACAGCTCGCATACCTTTATTTCTGAGAGTGCATGGAACAAATCTGTATGCTAGCACACTCTGTAGTCATAGCTAATATCTCATTATTCATTCATTTTTCTTTGGCTTAGTCCTTTTATTCATTAGCGGTCGCAACACCAGAATGAACCACCAACTTATCCAGCATAAGTTTTACAAAGCGGAAACCCTTGCAGCTGCAACCCAGTACTGAAAAACAGCCATACACACTCATTCAAACACACACACACACACACACACACACACACACACACACACACACACACACACACAATTTTGTTTTTTCAATGCACTATGGTGCATGTCTTTGGACTGTGGGGGACACTGAAGCACCTGGAGGAAACCCACTTTACACCTTCTTGCAACTTTTGTAGCATTTCTGTGTACTTTTTGTGATTTAAAAGCCTAAATACATGAGAATGGCACATGTGTGGTAACATCTTAGCGATCCCTACACATACAAATGGTGAAGAAAAGCATTCAGGGTTCAGCCGTTTGTTCTGGTCATTCGCACAGATGATGCTTGTCAGAATTATGTTAGCCCTGCACGTTCAAACATTCCCGTAACGTTCTGCTAACCCTCCTAGACAGGGGCACAAAGGACATATACTGAGTACTGAGTGGGAATTTGGATTCAAAAGCCTTTCTAATTGAATTTCCTTGTCCGAACATTCAGGGAGCTTCTCTTTCTTTCTCTCTATCTATCTTTTTAGACGTCTTAGACATGGTCACAATGTCATGGCAGCGTGCTTTCACCATGGGGTTAATTTAATTGGTTTTGTAAATGTCGTAATGGATTTGTTCAGATTCTTTAAGCATTGTTCTTGCAAGTATTAAATATGAACTCCACAATAGGTTAATACAATAATAGCACAAATAAATATGGTTGTTTGGGGGAAGATACGCAAAAGACACTGTCAAACTAACTCACCGAATCAATGCAAATGTTGTGTTTATACTGTAGATTTCCAGTGACTGACAATAAGTCTTCCACAGATTTCATTATGCAACAAAAGAAAAGAACTGTAAACAGCTCTCTCTGCCAACATATATTTCAATAACCAACCGTTTATTGAACATATGTTTTAATTAGACCTTCTTCATTACAATTCCAGGCATATACCTGTCAGTGTTTAAAAGTACAGACCCCATTGACATAGAGTTCACATAGAGTTTAAAGAGAAACATGCATAATACACTAACGCAATAACACACGCTTAACACAGAATCACATCATACATGAGGACTGAGTGGATGCCGAGTGAAATCATGTTGTTTAAAGTCAGACTCACTGAAAGCCAAACAGAAAACAGTGTGTCTGTACAGAATTTGATAAATGCCTCTTTCCGATCGTTGAACATAAATGAGAGAAACTACAGTACAAACTCATACTGAATTCATTCTGAAGATACTGTTGGAAGGGTGAACTGAAGTGATGTGATCCTGTAAAGTTAATTCTATTTATTTATTTGGTTCATTCAGGTGTTTTATTCAAAATATGGATACATGGTTTAAAAGGTGTGACCCTGAATAATCTGGACCCTCATACATTTCTGAAATTGAGATTTAAACATCTATTGATTACTAAAAATAAACTAAATAAAATTGTACATCTTTGATGTATGGGAATATTTGGTGAAAACAAAACTATTTTGAAATTTGAAACCTCAGTGTTTAGACAACCAACCAACCAACACTGTAATAAAGTTGACTCAACTTAAAACTGTAAGGGAAGTTGCTGCAGGATTGAGGTTTTACCCAACGCATTGCAGTTGAACCAATTTAAGTTGAGTCACCTAGAAAAGCTAACTTTTAGGTTGAATAAATGTTTTTTTTTTTTACAGTGACCCAACCAACCAACCAACCAAAGAAACAAACCAAACAAAACAAACCAAGAAACCAACCAACCAACCAACCAACCAACCAATTCACCAACTAACCAAACCAACAAACCAAAAAAACAAAACTAAACAAACAAAAAAAAAAAACACCAACCAACCATACCAAACCAATCAACAAACAAACCAAACCAACAAACTAACCAACCAACAAACCTACCAAACAAAACAAAACCAACCAACAAAAAAACAAACAAACCAACAAACATAGCAAGCAAAACAAAGCTAACCAACCAACCAACCAACCAACAAACAAACCAAACCAAACAATCAACCAACCAACCAACCAACCAAACCAAACCAAACCATACCAACAAACATAGCAAACAAAGTAAAACCAACCACCCAACCTACAAGAAACAAACAAACCAACAAATAATCCAAACCAAACCAACAAACAAACCAATCAAACAAACAAACCAACAAACATAGCAAACAAAACTAAACCAACCAATCAACCAAACAAAAGAAACAAACCAAACAAAACCAAACCAAACCAAACAACAAGAAACCAACCAACCAACCAACCAAAAAAAAACAACCAACCTTACCAAACCAACAAACAAACCAAACCAACAAACATACCAAACCAAACAATCAACCAACCAACCAACCAACCAAACCAAACCAAACCATACCAACAAACATAGCAAACAAAGTAAAACCAACCACCCAACCTACAAGAAACAAACAAACCAACAAATAATCCAAACCAAACCAACAAACAAACCAATCAAACAAACAAACCAACAAACATAGCAAACAAAACTAAACCAACCAATCAACCAAACAAAAGAAACAAACCAAACAAAACCAAACCAAACCAAACAACAAGAAACCAACCAACCAACCAACCAAAAAAAAAACAACCAACCTTACCAAACCAACAAACAAACCAAACCAACAAACATACCAAACAAAACAAAACCAACAAACAAAAACAAACAAACAAACAAACAAACAAACCAACAACATACCAACAAACATAGCAAGCTAAACAAAGCCAACCAACCAAACAAACCAAACCAAACCAAAAAACAACCAACCAACCAACAAACAAATTATGTTTTTAGCAATGCACTTTACTAGTCAAATATATATATATATATATATATATATATATATATATATATATATATATATATATATATATATATATATATATATATATATATATATATATATAAATAATGATATATTTATGGTTGGAAATGTATGAAATATCTTCATGGAAAATATTTATTTAATGTTCTAAAATACAATCATGCAACATAAAATGTGAGATCCTTGAATGCTCAAGTGATATTTAGTTTATGACTGACTGCTATTTGTGAACTGAATTCAGACATTTTGGGGACCATCTATATGGGGTAGCACAATTTTGCTGATAACGTTAAACTTTACAATTTGGTTATTTGGTGGCTAACTTGTACAGTGGGTTGTACAATATTACTGTAGATTTTTACATGCAGTTACCCAGGTGGTGGTTATTTTTAGATGTAGGGTTTGGAATGGACCTTCATGGATGTTTAGTAACGCTTTATTTTAAGGTGACCTTGTTACACATATTACATAGTAATTACAATTAAAACTGCATAATTACATGCTCATAACCCTAAGTTTAACCTTCGTTATAACTCTAACCATATAGAGCCAATGCAATGTATAATGCATAACATTTCAATGTACTAAATCAAACAATTCATTTTGTGAGAAGCATATGTATTGTAGTAATTTAAAATACAGACAGGTTTTTTAACCTCATCAAAACAGATAGATAAAAGCCTGCTATTTTTAGTTATATTTTTTATTAATTCTTTATTGTTATGCTAGGCTCCATGTTTTAATATGGTTACAAATAGGTATAGGGTTTTTATTTCATGCACATATTTGGCCTTTGGTATTTGACCAAGGCTTTAGATATTAGACAGCACAATTTGATAGCACTTCAATTATTAATTGTTTTAGTTTTTGGTGAACTGAAATACAACAAGAAAAAGCCATTGACTGAGTTTTCATGTTTCTCTAATTCATTATTGACAATTAGCTTTTCAAAATCATGACAAAAGATTATTAAAACAGACTTTAAAATATAACGTTACAGTATGTGTTTCATAAGATATTTCTACAGAGTTTGTTTTTAGAACCATACATGTGCAATCCCTTGAAATACTACCTTTTATTTCATTAATAAAGTATATTTTATAACTGCACTTTTAGGATACAACATACAGTTCTTTTTCACAATTGGCTACTAATACCTATTTTGTTTATTGAAAAAAAAAAAAAAAAAAAAACATACTTAGGCTAATTTGCAGCAAAAGATTACCCTGTGAAGATTTGTTATGCCAATAGTTTTTACAAAGGCAAAATCAATTATATATTGCACATTTTATTGTTATTTAAATTTTTTTACAAGCCAATTTTAGCTCACTGGAGCTCTAAGGCTTAAAAGCCTGTGACTAATTCTGGCAATGAAGTGTAGGATAGAAGATCCCTCCCCCTGCTTTCTGAGAGGTCTTGCTGCATTAGCGTCCTTGTTTAAGGGTCAAAGTTCAGCTCTTTCTAAAAGATCCTGTAAAATCAACAATTAATTACGAATACAATGCACCACACGTTACCGCTAGATCACTGACTGGTTACGACTGGACCTAGTTAGCGGCAAGCTGGTCCTTTTGAAAATATAGAAGTGTGAGAGTCAAGCGTTGTTGGGCACGGCAGCATAGATATATTGTACATAATGAAATCATTGCAAAGCAATGAAGACTTATAAAGTAACCAAATATAAATTTATTTAAAATAATTTATAATAATTTTTAATAATTTATTTAAATTTATTTAGTTATTTGTGACATAAAATGTAAGTTTACTCGTGGTGCTGTTTTATTTATAGGACATAATAATATGTATTTATAAACTTTTACAAAACATATGTTTAACTATTAGCCCTATTATATATGTAATATGAACTTGGGAAATATTTGAAAAATAAAATAAAGCGCAAGTGCTGGGCTAAGATTAACAGCGTCCAAAATAAATGTTTGTTTTGACGTAATTTATGTGTGTGTATTTTATATATATTTTTATGTATATATGATACACGAAGATACATAAAAACAAACCTATATAAATCAGTTTTGTCACATAAAATATTTTGATTTATATGTAATTTGTAACATATACATTTATATTTCATATCTAAATATAAATAAAAGTGTTATCAATATATGCATGCTTGTATTTATACAATATATACAAAATAAATATACATGGCTCACACACATATGTGATGTAAAACCTGTTTATTTTGGATATGATTAATCGTGATATATGTATAAATATAAACACTGTAAAACCCAAAAAGTTAAAGTAAATTAAACCATTTGAGGAAACCGATTGACACAAACCATTTAAGTTCAAAAACTTATCCTAATAAGTACTGTGAACTTAATCCATTTGAGTAAACGAAGCAATTTGAGCACAGTAAAACCCAATATATATATATATATATATATATATATATATATATATATATATATATATATATATATATATATATATATATATATATATATAGTTCTACTAGAGAAATTATTATTTATGTAATAAAAACTGTTTTTATTTATTTATTTATTTATTTATTTATTTATTTATTTATTTATTTATTTATTTATGTTTAAAAAGGCAAATAAGGTCAACTGAATTACTCCTCTTTTTAGCTCCCTTTAAATATTTTTATTATTATTATTAATATTATTATTACTTTATATTCTTTTATTATTTTTATTGCTACCATTATTATTATCTACTGAACAAACCACTGTTGTCCAATTACTTGCCTAATTAATCAAACACGTCATATTAAAATATACAGATTATTGCAATAATTCAAAATATGGTCACATTTAATTGTGATGGTCCGTTTGTTGAATTAAGTTACATAGCATTTACATGCCAACTAATACTCATTGAATTATAAGTAGACTGTTAAGTTGGGGTTAGTGTAAGTTGACATGTACTTGCAAAGCTTCTTATAGCAGTATCAACAGATATTAAGCAGACAGTCTACTAATACTCAAATGGACCATCAAAATAAAGTGTTACCAAAATATTATTACAATGCTGAAACATTTTTGCTATATAAGAAGATTAAAAAGTTCTGCTTTCTATCATAAATAAGTAACTTACACAGCACAGCAGAGCAGTAGCATCCCTGTTCATCAGATCTGCATTACTGCACTGTGCTGCTTATTCGTTAGGACACATTTAAAGCAGCCAATAAAATAACAACTAATTGGCAATCTGCTTAATTAAAAGCAGCCTTTGTTGTCACTGTTACTAAGATAAATGAAATAATCAGCTTAACACTAATGAGAGATTATCTGATTATAGGCTGCTATATATAACAAGCCCGCTAATGTTACAAGAAGGAGACAAAACCATGCATGTGTGTAAGTGTGTGTGAGAGAGAGAGAAACACAGACAGAGACACTTTCATAAATTCCGACTGCAAATGAGATGGTAGAAGCAAGTTCAATCAAGATGATTTAAAAGATTTTATTTGTTGATGCACTACATTGCATCATTCCATTATGTATTGTTGCACAAATTATATAATGTATATTTACAACATGAAATGCAAGTTTTAACAGATACAGAGTTCTTTAAGCTTTTCACAATTACTTGAGAGTGCATACAGTAATACACTACCTGACAAAAGTCTTGTCACCTATCCAAATTTTAGGAAAAGCAAAAAATAACTTGACTTCTAGTTGATCATTTGGTATCAAAAGTGGCTTATATGAAAGGCAAAGGCCTATAGATTACGTTTATTTTATCAAAATAAAATATGATCATGCCTTGATTTTTGATTATTTAATTAGGACAGTAATTTGATAAGACAAAAGTCCTGTCACTTAACAGAAATAATGTACAATATAGAATATAAAGTCATAGTGCAGTGGAAAAACAATTAATATTGTGTATGACTCCCATGAGCTTGGAGGACTGCATCCATACATCTCTGCAATGACTCAAATAACTTATTAATAAAGTCATCTGGAATGGCAAAGTAAGCATTCTTGCAGGACTCCCAGAGTTCAACAAGATTATTTGGATTTATCTTTAATGTCTTCTCCTTCAACATGAAGGTTTATTTATAAACTAATTTCGAGAGGATCACGTGATTATGATTGAACACGGCTGGTTCTGCATTAGCTATGTATGATCCACCAATCAAGCCAGTCCTAACCCAGGGTTTCTCACTATAGCCATCTTCGATTTGAAGAATCCCCCCTTCCACCCCTACTTTTCCACCTTTCCCTTCATAGGGTGGCACGGTGGCCCAGTGGTTAGCACTGTTGCCTCACAGCAAGTCACCGGTTCTAGTCCTTTATCAGGCCAGTAGTCGTTTCTGTGCGTAGTTTGCTATGTTCTTCCCGTGCTCGCGTGGGTTTTCCCCGGGTTCTCCGGTTTCCTCCCACATTCCAAAAGCAAGCACTACAAGTGAATTGATCAATCTAAATTTGGCACTACAGTCAAACTCTCATCCTGCAGCATATCTCTTCATAGTATTCACTTTAGTCATCAGCTCTTATCAAGGGGGGAGTTGTCGAGATCTACCTGAGCTCAAAGCTCCCCTCTCGCCCTGCAAAAGGGAGGGAGCCCAGGGCTCAAGGACCTTTTGGGCTCAGGGCTCTCTCCCGGGACAGCATGCCAAACTTGCTTATAATCAGTCATCAGCTAAGTGTGAACTCTTGAAACCATATTTCAAGACAATAAAGCTATGGAATTACTGTATTTAGAGAACAATTTATATTGTGTTTATATTGTTGTAATTTTTTTTATTTACATTTTTTTCCAGAAATGTCAGCATATTTTTTCTTCTAGCCTCTTTCACACACTCAAATATTTTTTTTTCTGCTTGTTTAAAGTACTTATTTAAAATGATTTGAAACAAACAATTCTTAAGTTTTTTTTCATTCATTGCTTTATGTTCAACCAACTTAAATTTGTAAAAATTATTAAGTTTATTTATTCGATCTGTGTTGGGACAAAATGAAGGAATTGTGTGAAACCCTGTTTTTTTTACAGTGTAGTTTCATAATAGTAAGTTTGTCAGCAAGAACTTCTTCTACATTTTTTATTAAAGTTTATGTCAGTACTCTGAACTGGCCATTTAATTTTTTTTTCAGCAATTTCAGCTTAAAGAAACTTTTACACATCCTCCTATGTTTTGGTGTGTCTCAGTCTCTGTGTCTCAGTGATGCATCAAGCAATTTATTCATGCAAATGGCTGCGCAGATGCAACATGCGCCGCTTAGTAAAATTATTCTCACAATAAGTTTCTGTTTTCTCATCTTTCCGACTGAGATTATTTTTCTGAGGGAAATACTTTCAGTGCTGCAAATAGTTTGTAAAGCCTGGCTCATTGTGGTCAAAGTAGTTGATTAATTTGTTATTAGTGAAACTGACGGGTGCAATATGTATTGTCATTAACAGAAAATTACTTAGCCCAATGTAGGTTATTCTAAAACTGAGAAAATATTTCACTGTAATTTTATTTATATTAATGTTGTATTTAACAAACCAGTTTGTTAGTTTGTGCGCTGAAACATATAAGCGGACCTTGCGTTGAACTTCACCCCAAATCTTGACCAACAAATCTGACCAACAAAAAAATACATTAAAATAACCAACAAATTATACCAAGTGAAATTTGTTCGGTTTTCTGATAAAAAAAAAAATATATTTATCAGACAAAAAGAGATAACAGGCGGGTGGTTTACTTCACTCCATTTAAATAATGCTCCACTGTAATTATTGTATCACAAACCTGTCATATATTTGCTACATGTTTAATATGAGTGATTATTTAAAAGAGTACGTCTTGAGCATCTGACTTTACCTCGATGCTGATGGCCTTTAATTTTCTCCGTCTCACTCACAGTGAGTTTAGGCAAGGGAATGTTTATTAAGTAAAACTGGCCTCAGACAGTTTAGTCTGCATCAAACCAGCAGGAAAATATCAGGCTTTGCTAAAATGCTGGTTATTTTGCCAACGATTAGGATCAATAGTAGTAGCCTATTACAGATTTCAAAGAAAAATCTTAATATTTAAAAGGAAAAATAAGCTGGACCACAACAGATCATATCAAGTTAGTTTACAGCAAATGTCATACTTTCAGTTAGATTGTGCTGTCTGTCATATAGGCCTATAGGTCTGTTATTTCTACTAAATAAGATATTTTATTTGAGTTTATCACCACAACTATAGAAACTGCAATATGCTAAAAAAAGAAATAGAAAAAAATGGCACAGTGTCAAGATGGGATCTGTATCGGTCAATACTCAGAATTTTGGTATCTAGATACTACCCTTATTATCATGTCCTTTCATGCATCAACATTCTAGAAATCAAACATTTGGAAAGACCAGAAGGGGTTGCCTCTTTTGCCTTCATCTGGACAACCAGATGCTGTTGGAGAACTTCAACCACTTTAGAACAGTTGGAAAGTTCGGCTTCTACTTACTGTATACAGGATTTATAAGATAATTAAAGAAAATTAACACCAATTACAGCTATTACAGTTTTACTGACAGACAAAACTGACACATAAACAATTTGACTTGCATATTAATACTGATATTGAAGGATTTTTGTTTAGTGAAGTAATTATACTTTGATGAAAACATGAATATTTTCAAGTGCAGGAATACAGATACAAAACAAACACGCTTTAGCATGATGCTATTTACATCATCTTTTATTCTGTGATAATCAAAGTCATTATAATGAGTGTCTGGAGTGAGATTCTCCATGCAGTGCAAGTGGCCTTTAATATGCGCATGTATGTGTAGACTTGTGTGCGCAGTACAGATTGACTGGCATAACACACTGCTCTGATACTCTGAGCTGTTGCTTTGATCAAACTTTCATCAAAAAGCTTTAAACCCTTCTAACAATCAGAGCTGCTAAATATGGACCCCAGTCATGTACTTTAAAAGGGCAGACACAAGCACATGAACACACTGATGCACATATACACGGCCGCACACGCACACTAGTACAGCTATCTTTATGGGGACAGCTATCTTAGACGTAATAATTTTCATTCTGTACAAATTGTGCATTCAATCCCCCTATCGCAACCCAAAACAATTAGCATTTTTACATTTTCAACATACTTCATTCTGACTGATTTCTGAGCTTTTTTCTCATAAGGGACCAAAAAAAAAGCCCTTAAGTGACAGCGTAAGACTAATTAGTAAACTGTCACTGTTACATAACAGCCTAATCTCACAAGAAAATGTAAATATTTTACCTTTTGTCAGTTTAGTGGCTAATTCGATTTTAAAAAGGAGGTGTGGCACCTAACCCCACCCCTAAACCCGACTGTCATTGGGGAATGAACAAATCGTATTAAATTGTACGAATTAAATCGTACGAATTCATATGAATTAGCCACTAAATCAAAAAGTTACGAATTGCTGTGAGATTGTGTTGTTACATACACATATGCACATACACCATCAAGCATGGTCTGATTGGTGACACAAAAAGCATGTATACAAGAATCTGTGCAGTGCTGCCCGTGTATTGTGCATGTGTGTTCGTGTTTATTGTGAATAAGTATTTTATGTGTACTGTCTAAGGTGATCACTGTGTTTATGTACAGTACCACTTCAATACAAACCCAATTCAAACAGCAACCCATATTATCTTTCCTTGGCCCACTGTAATAACCGCATACTGTACACATGTTCCTAAGCACCATTTATTTAAAAAAAAGAACGATTACATACGCTCACTGGTATCAAATTGTCAGATTACAACCTGTCATTTATACAGTATTTTCCCATCATCCATTCAGACCAGCCATGTTGGTTTTGACATCATGTGGGTGGTCTGTTGTTTATATTCATATTGTTTTTTTGTTGAGTTGCACTTTGAGTTATGCATGCATACTTAATTACTTCCATTTATTTATATTTTTATTTATACTTTTGTGTACATATTACCCTACCAACCTCTAAAATAGTAGAATCCATGATCGTAGCCAATGATAATAAATAGCTCCCAAACACTTAAGGTGCGTTTGACTTCATGCACATACCTGTCAACATTGGGATGTGAAAATAAGGGATATGCCACCATAATAAGGGATATTATTACCCCCCCCCCCCCTTTTTTTTTTTAAAAATCCCCAAATTACTAAATATGTTCATTTGAAGCTGTTTCATTGTAAATAAACAGTTAAAGGGTCAGTAATATGTTTTATTATTATTATTTACTAAAGAAAAATTAAATGGTATACATTAGCAGCAAATGCATTAGCAAACAGTTCATCTTATTAAAATTAAAAGCTATTATAATGAAATAGTTTCAAGCTATCAAATCTCATTAGCCGTTTCTTCCCTGCATAACTCACACAATCTGATTAAAGAGCAACGAATGAATCTCTTATTTATTTAGATTTTTTTCTTTTCATTACATTAAATAACAGGTGTCACTTTAAAAATGCACACATACTGTATATAACATTATAATGAAAGCTTTCGATTGCTTTCCTAACTTTTTATGCTCATTTAGGATGAAATTAGTTGTGTTTGAAAAAACCTACCAAGATCGACATCTTTAGATGTTATTATTATTAATAATTAAGTGTGTATGTCTGTTCAAACACGCACCCAAAACCCAGACTTTCACTCCGCTTCAAATCGTGCGTACAGAATCCGTTTGGGAAACAGTGTCTAATTATCACTTTGGCCCGCGTCAGCTGACAGTCATGCACCACTATATGACTGTTTTGAGGATTGCATATGAAGGGGAGACGGCACCTGCGAAGAATCCCGCCATAAAGCGAAAGCACAGAACAGACTCACATTTAAGAGCAAGGGGCGGCCCCTGGTGGTTCGGCAGTAAGGGTTGCTTAAAGGGAGGATCAGCTCTTTAATGTTTATTTGCCACTCTTCAGAGAAAGACTGAAAATACGGGAGAAATACGGGAAAATACTTTTACAGGATGATAGTGGGATAGAACTGTAAAATATGGGAGAATCTCGGTAAAAACGGGAGCGCTGCGCAGATCGATCAAATCTGTCTTAAAATGGTGCAATCTGGTTCGAAATTTTGTCCGGATTGATGCTGCGGCGATGACATGTAACTGTTACATGTGGAATTAAAGTACCACGACAGCGCTCCGAGATCAGACAATTGAGTCAGCCGATGTAGCATCTGAGGAGCAACTGCATGAGCTGTGATGACGATACTGATGTTACACGACTGACTGAGTTCACCGCCTGACAACAACCACGTGTGTTTCTGGTTTATTAGACAAATTCCGATTCACAAATTTCAAAACAAACAATTTGTTTTATACCAACAAAACTTTTTATACCATCTCTATCTTGTACACATCATGCCTATTAAAAGCTACAAATATTTTACTGCAGTAATCATCTTTTGTTAAATAATTTGCTCATAATGACTAGATTGTTTGCATAGGTTTATTCTGCCTTTTTAATACAGACTATTTACTGTATTCAGCTACTTGAACGATTTATATTTCAGTAAATAAACTAAATATTAACTCAAATAAGTCTTACAGACTTGTTATAAAATAATTATCATCATTGATCCTGACACACCTTTAAAGGTTTCTTAAAAAAATAAGTTAAATAAGTAATTTTTTAAATAACTATAAAAATATTTATGTGATTATATTAGATACATTTATTTCCTGTTAAGCCACAAGTTTTAAAAGTGACATTGATGTACCTTGTTCTTTCTGGGAAATTTCTACTTAAAGTGTAGTTCACTTATTTTAGGAATGTCCTTTAATTTAATCTTTTTGGATTAAAGTGTTTTTTTAAATACTTTTATTATTATTTTAAATAATCTTAATCATTATTTAAGACTTAATCAAAACACGTTTTTTTGTGTTTTACACTAATATATAATGGAAAGTTTTATATCTGTAAATGCTAATAAATTTAAACCCCTTTTTAGCATATTCAAACAAGAAGTATTTACCTAAAGAGTGATGTTTAAACTCCTAGAGAATGTGCTTATTGCTTTGTATTTAATAGGCCTATTCATTTTTATATTTCCCTCTCGTTTCCCCTTATTTCTCTTATGCGTTTGTTATTTAATTCATAATTCCCTTTGTGTATAAACTATTGTTGAACTATAGTTTGTAGAGACTGTATTCTGTTTGATTTGTACTGTAAATCTTTTGTTGTTATAAAAAAATGATGATGATGCCATTTTAGGTCATCATGACTGCCACAACTTTGAGCTCCAAAGTGTCCGGCTGTCCAGCTTGATGGCTCTGTTTTCAACTCCGCCCCCGCCTGCTCTCGGCTAATCTCGTCATTCACCGGCTGCAGCCACGGTTCAAGTCAAACGCACATTTATTCTGTGTCAGCGATGGGAAGTTTGGATTTTTCCTTTAAACCACTTATTTCAGACAATTTGCTTCAATTAACAGGTTCAAAAAAAGAAAAGAAAAAAAGAGAAAGAAACAGATCCCTGGTTCTTTTATGCTACAACGTTGTGACAATCCTTCCATGTTTGCTCTGTCACATTCTGTGGATGTGGAAAGGAGCGAAGACTCAAATGCAGAACTAAAATGTTTTTTTGTTTTTTTTTTAAAGTAAAACAAAAAGACAACAAAAACTACCCAAAGGGGAAAACATTATCAAAACAAATAAACAAACAAACTTGACTGGACAGGCTGGATGGAATCAGGGCTGGAATACGACAGGACAAGGCAATAAACGGTGACGAAATGGCATAGGACAGCAGACACATGATTATAAAGAAGAAATAATTGGCAAACAAACAGGTGAACTGAATAAACTAATAATAGGTTAACATTGAGAGTGGGACTAGACAAAAGACAGGAGAGCACATTACACAAAGACAACACAAGCCATGTACTCACGAGAAAACAGGACTAGAACACGCAGCCAATGAGAGAGCTCACATGAAACACGACACTAAAGCGCGCAGCCACGATGTAAACAGAGAGCCATGTGCTTAGACAACACCAACCCAAACAGAACACAAGACACAAGCATACGGTAAATGAAAAAACTTACTGTTCACTCACTGTTTTATCCCAGCGTCAACCAAAACCGAAAACAACTATACTGAGAGGCTGAGAATGAAACAGCATGCATTATTTCACTTACTATTCAAATTTCATTATGACATATTATTATATATTATATGCTAATTTTGTATTGATTTGAAAATATTGCTTCTTACCTATAAAGATTTAAATAATCTAGCTCCTGTTTATCTAACCAACCTCCTGTCTTGCTACAACCCAACCTGCTCTTTAAGACCTCAAAACGTCCTGGTTACGTACGTAACCCACGTTCCCCAAATAGGGAACGGAGACGTGTGTCTGTTATTAAACAGACTTTTGGGAGTGCTTTAGACGACCAATCACATCTGAAGATAAGAAAACGGGCCAATGAAATGCCAATTGAATTGGCGGAGCTTAGCTCCACAGCTGAAACTGATGAGCCAATTAGGGCTATATCAGTCGGCTGCTGGAGCCAGCTCATCAGAATTTGCCTGCTGAAGAGCCGATCGCTCAGCTCCCAGCTGGAGACTCAGGTGCTGTGGCAGTGGAGACACACGTCTCCGTTCCCTATTCGGGGAACGTGGGTTACGTACGTAACCAGGACGTTCCCCTTCATATGGGAACTTCAACGTGTGTCTGTTATTAAACAGACTTTTGGGAGACTGTATGGAAAGCGCCACAGCAGCTAAGCCTGTCGCGTCCCTGATGTGTAGTTTGCCAAGCCAAAGCGTGAGCGCACTGACATCACCAAGAGCGCAACCTTCCAACGTCCCCTAGGCCCAACATATTACCATTACATGGGAATAAAAGTTTTAAATCGGGGGTCATAAGTGTGCTTTTACCTAGCTAATATAGACTAGGGATTTTGGAAATACGACAGTACGTTGGGAAAGCGTGCCAGTCCCCGAAGGGGGAGGACGCAGCGGAGACCACCTGCTACCCTAAAAGGGGAGACCTGATGGTAAGGAGACATATGGACTAGCCCTAATGAGGGGGAGTGCTACATATGATAAGCTGGTTAGCGGTTTAGGGAAGACACGGGACCGCCTAATAAGGGAGAACACACCGTGGTAATAATGCATATGACATCACCAAATGGGGATGCACATAGCTGGCACCGATCCTCAATATGCGTGTAGACCTAATGGGCATACCATCCGCACACTGAGCCATGCACTCGACTCCTCCGCTGAGTCGATGCTGGGGGCCTCGGAGGAATTCTCTAGGGTTCGCCTGGGAAGGGAAACTTACTAGTAGAATAGGAAAAAGCGCACGCATCTCCGGTTTAGGGAGCCTGGCGCAGCAAGCGTTTGTGACACCGAGCTTAATTCCCCCCCGATTGATTGGGATTTCCCAATAACCGGGAGAAAACGGCTCCACTCGGAGGTTATAAAACCTCGCAAATGTGTTAGGTGTCGCCCAACCCGCAGCTCTGCAGATATCTGTGAGAGAGGCGCCGCGTGCTAACGCCAATGAGGAAGCGAC
Organism: Danio aesculapii; assembly: GCF_903798145.1. Lineage (NCBI taxonomy): Eukaryota > Metazoa > Chordata > Actinopteri > Cypriniformes > Danionidae > Danio > Danio aesculapii. The sequence continues at coordinate 7,311,424 of NC_079452.1, read as the reverse complement.
ACCTCTAGTGGAGTGCGCTCTCACGTTAGGAGGGCGCGGCTCGCCCTGGCATTGATAAGCGAGGGCGATGGCATCAACTAACCAGTGGGCCAACCTCTGTTTTGACACGGCACTTCCCTTCTGCCGGCCACCATAACAGATAAAGAGCTGTTCACATGATCTTACATTTTGCGTTCGTTCCACGTAAAGGCGCAAAGCGCGAACGGGACAAAGCAGTGAGTGGGCTGAGCCTGCCTCCTCCGCAGGCAGCGCTTGCAGGTTCACCACCTGATCTATAAATGGGGTGGTAGGAACCTTGGGCACATAGCCAGGTCGGGGTCTCAGGACAACGTGAGAGTAACCCGGCCCGAATTCAAGGCACGATTCGCTGACCGAAAATGCCTCCAGATCCCCAACTCTCTTGAATGGCGCCAATGCGATCAGCAGAGCTGTCATAATGACAGAATACAGAATCGAGTGGCTAAAACAGATCTCTCTGCAGCCACCAGGACTAAAGAGAGATCCAAGAGGGCATGAGAGGGGGGCGGAATGGATTTAATCGCCGCGCGCCTCTGAGGAATCGGATGATTAGATCATGCTTCCCGAGCGTGTTGCCATCCACCGCGTCATGATGAGCGGAGATGCCGCCACGTAAACCTTCAGTGTGGAGGGTGACAGCCTACGCTCCAGCTTATCCTGAAGGAAGGATAACACAATGCTAATCTGGCACGTTCGGGGGTCTTCTCGGGGAGAAGCGCACCACTCAGAGAATAGACTCCACTTCAGGGCGTAGGCATGCCTCGTAGAGGGTGCTCTAGCCTGAGTGATGGTGTTAAGTACCGCGGGCGGTAAGTCACCAAAGTCCTCCGCGCTCCGTCTATAGACCACACGTGGAGGTTCCAGAGATCTGGGCGTGGGTGCCAGATGGTGCCCCGTCCCTGAGAGAGGAGGTCCTCCCTTAGGGGAATGCGCCAAGGAGGGGCCGCCGCGAGGAGTGTGAGCTCCGAAACCCAGGTCCGGTTGGGCCAGAGGGGCGCAACAAACAAGACCTGCTCCTCGTCCTCCCTGACTTTGCACAAAGGTTGTGCGATTAGGCTCACTGGGGGAAACGCATATTTGCGCATGCCCGATGGCCAGCTGTGAGCCAGTGCATCCGTGCCGAGGGGGGCACTGTGCGTTCTCGGTGGAAGCAACAGATCGATCTGGGCTTCCCCAAAGCGCGCCCATATCAGCTGGACCGAATCGGGGTGGAGTCTCCACTCTCCTCGGGACACTAGCTGCCGTGAGAGCGCATCGGCTGCACGGTTGAGCTCGCCCGGGATGTGAATGGCACACAGTGATTTCAGCCGCGTGTGACTCCAAAGGAGCAGACGGCGAGCGAGCTGAGGCATGCGGCGAGAGCGCATACCCTCCATATGGTTGATATAAGCCACCGCCGCCATGCTGTCCGTCCTGACCAGCATGTGTTTCTGCTCCAACACCGGAAAAAAGCGGCGGAGAGCCAGATACACTGCCAACAGCTCCAGGCAGTTGATATGCCAATGCAGGCGGGGTCCGGACCACGAACCCGCGGCTGCATGCTCGTTGCACACGGCCCCCCAGCCCGTGCTGGAGGCATGTGTCATTACGACAACATGCCTGGATACTAGCCCTAGGGGCACTCCGGCCCGTAGAAAAGCCAGATCCGTCCAGGGGCTGAGGGTGCGGAGACACAGCAGAGTGATGTTCACCCGGTGCGTACCCGCGCGCCATGCCCGTCTGGGGACTCGATCGCGAAGCCAACGCTGAAGTGGTCTCATATGAAGCAAACCGAGCGGCGAGACCGCGGCTGCGGATGCCATATGCCCCAGGAGCCTCTGAAAACATTTCAGTGGGACCACTATTTTCCTGTGGAGCTCGTTACACAGGAAAGCATTAGCCTGGCGCGCTCCTCGGAGAGGCGCGCAACCATAGCAACCGAATCCAGCTCCAGCCCGAGGTAAGAGATCCTCTGCACAGGGCAAAGTTTGCTCTTCTCTCGGTTGACCTGAAACCCCAACTGGTCGAGGTGCCGAAGCACTTTGACTCTGTGCATAATCAACTGATCGCGAGAGGAGGCTAAAATGAGCCAGTCATCGAGATAGTTGAGTGTGCGTATGCCCGCAAGCCGCAGTGGCGCAGAGCACCCTCCGCGAGCTTGGTGAAAACCCGCGGAGACAGAGAGAGCCCGAAGGGGAGGACTTTGTACTGCCACGCTCGTCCTTCGAACGCAAACCGGAGAAAAGGGCGGTGGCGTGGAAGAATAGAGACATGAAAATACGCGTCCTTCAGGTCTATGGCTGCAGACCAATCTTGTGGACGGACGCTCTGAAGCAAGCGTTTCTGCGTAAGCATTCTGAAAGCATTTAGTATAAATGACAGTTCAGTCTGCGCAGATCTAGGATTGGTCTTAACCCCCCGCTCTTTTTTGGGCACGATGAAATACGGGCTGTAGAACCCGGACTCCATCTCGGCTGGAGGGACCTGCTCGATTGCGTCCTTCGCCAGGAGGACCGCAATCTCCTCTCGCAAGACAGGGGCGCTCACGGGGATCACCCTCGTGAAAAGGACACCCGTGAACTTGGGAGGGCGAAAAGCGAACTGAATCGCATAGCTGAGTCTGACCGTCCGTATGAGCCACCGCGATGCGCTGGGCAGCGCTAACCAGGCTGGCAGAGCGCGCGCTAATGGCACCATCGGAGCGATCACTGACGTGCCAGCGGAGGGGCAGCTCGGGATGGGAGTGCTCATCCCGGGAAGCGGTGCGTCCCGGGGAAGAGCTGAAAATAAGAGAATTTCTCTTACCTTCCTCCCTGGATCCCGCGGTGAGGCCAGAGTGAGAGAAAGGAGTCCGTCCTGCTGCACTCTGAGGGCCTGAGGCGAAGGGTCCCGGTGCTGCGAGCTGAAAGGCGGAGCGTCCCAGACTGGCAGTACTCGGGCTCTCGCATCCGGAGAGAGGGGAAACTGCTCTTTTGGAAATTTGGTTGCCGCCAGCCCAGGGGCCGGCAGCGAGGAGTTTAAAGTCGTTGTGGACTGATTTAATAATCCTCGGCCCCCCACCGAGGAAAGAGCAGGTCCCCTCTTTTCCGAATGGCCCGTCCCAGGAACGCTTCGCGGTCCGTTTACTGGACTTAGCGGCGCCCTGGGGCGGGGGCGTTGCAGTCCCGCGGGAGGCTCGGCATTGCCGCCTGGCCGGAGCGGGCAGCAAAAGCGGAGCAGATGAAGCCGCGGGTGGACGCCCTCGGCGAAGAGCAACCGCAGCGGAAGGGGCAGCGGGAGGAGCACAGTTTTTTGAACCCGCTGATAGATGACCTCACCCCTCGCCTTGGACTGCTTTTCACCGCGGAGAATTCCTGGGTGAACTCCCCGACGGTGTCGCCGAAAAGGCCGGCCTGGGATACGGGAGAGTTAAGAAAGCAAGCTTTGTCAACGTCTCTCATATAGCCAAGCTCAGCCAGGGGTGGCATTCCTGGACCACTAATGTGGCCATCGTCTTCCCCAGGGCACGAGCAGCCGATTTAATAGTCATGAGAGCATAATCGGTTGCCGTGCGGAGCTCATGCAGCAAGCCTGGGGGAGAACCGCCCTCCTGCATCTTGGCCAGCTTCTCGGCTTGGTAGCGTTGATAGGTGGCCATAGCGTGCAGAGCGGAGGTGGCCTGGCCCGCAGCAGTGCAGGCTCTGGCCGTGAGAGACTCAGATAACCTGCACGCTTTGGAAGGGAGTGAGGGCGGACCTCTCCGAGTGGAGCAGCTCTGCGGACAGAGCACGCTCCGCCTGGGGAATCGCCTCATAACCCCTGGCCGCTCCGTCATCGAGGGAGGTGAGAGCGGGAGCGCACGAGGACCGGGCAGAAAAATGTGCCCTCCATGCCTGCGTGAGCTCTCTGTGTACCTCCGGGAAGAAGGGGACGGGGGGTCTAACGTAACACCCATCTAAGCGGTCCGGCCCCGGTTCTGGGGGACAAGCCATCTCCAGTCCCACGGCCGAAGCAGCCCGGAATAACACGGCTAACATGTCCGACTCCAGATCCGAAACCTCACTGATAATCCCGGAGGGTGGCAGGGGGTCCGGATCTTCATCAGAGCATGTCAGCCCGCCCTCCGATGCAGCGATGGACATCACGTCCCCGGTGTCATCTAATGAGAGCGCGGCCAACCCAGAGGATGGACCAGCGCTAACACTCGAAGCAGAAACAGAGCGCACTGACGAGGAGCGAGGGGTCCGCGGGCCCGAAGGCGACGGATTAGCCCCCACTGTAACCCTCAGGCCTGCCCGAGTGCTAACCGCTTGGCGGGGAGCAGCAGGGGTGACTTGCCCTAATAAAAGAGCTCGCCGCGACCTCAGTTGCGCAACAGTCAAGCCATCGCAATGCGGGCAAGAACTGTCCGCGAGCACCGCATCAACATGTTGGACCCCCAAGCATGTGACGCAGTACTAGTGCCTGTCATCCGGGGAGAGGAAACCACCGCATCCAGAAACGCACGGTCGAAACGACATCTTTAAAAAGACGCGCTGCACGACCGTGTGCTCTGTTAGGGAATTCTGCTCTTTTAAAAAACTGCTCTTTCAGGTCACCAGCGAAACGCCAAGGGGACGGGAAACCCAGCTCGACCGCCGCTAGAACGTCTTCCCTCGCACTGGTGAGAATAATGCTTCTTCAATGTTGGAAGTCAGCTCAGCAGAAGGGTTCTTCAGTCTCAGATCGGGTCTGAAGCAACAATTCTGATGAGCTGGCTCCAGCAGCCGACTGATATAGCCCTAATTGGCTCATCAGTTTCAGCTGTGGAGCTAAGCTCCGCCAATTCAATTGGCATTTCATTGGCCCGTTTTCTTATCTTCAGATGTGATTGGTCGTCTAAAGCACTCCCAAAAGTCTGTTTAATAACAGACACACGTTGAAGTTCCCATATGAAGGGGAACTCAAGGCTTCTGGTAGTACCTAGAATAGCAAAGTCAAGTAAAGGAGGTCGAGCCTTCTCATTTATGGCTCCTAAACTCTGTAATAGCCTTCCTGATAATGTCCGAGGCTCAGACACACTCTTGCAGTTCAAAACTAGATTAAAGACCCATCTTTTTAGTAAAGCATACACTCAATGCAACACATAGCGGTATGATGCATGAATGTGCTCCACACATCTCGTTTATATACACTGTGAACAGCAGCTACGCTAATTATTCTCTTTATATTTCTCCATATTTCCACCTGGTGATACTCATCCCGAGGCCCTCAGAGATTATACAGTGCCAATGATGCGATCCAAGACCTGTGAAGAAATGATCCTGAGGTTTCCACAATCCCGGACCTGGCCATATCCTGAGCAGCTACTGTGGTGGTCATGGAGGAGTAGAGAGTATGCATCTGATTCCTGTGAGACTCCAGGGACAGACGAGTCTTCGCTGACGTCCACCGTTCTCCAGCCTCCGGCGCCTAGACTGCAGCTCTGCACAAGACGTTTGGCAATAGGAGAAATGGTTGTGCCCACCTGAGCCTGGTTTCTCTCAAGGTTTTTTATCATTTACTTTCACCAATTGGTGAAGTTTTTTCCTCACAACTGTCGCCACTTGCTTGCAAAGTTCGGGACTTGTAGAGCTGCGCATCGGTTGATTACTCTTCAGTGTTTGGACCCTCAGCAGTTAATATTAAACCACACTGAACTAAACTAAACTGAACTGAACTGAACTAAACTGAACTGAACTTAAACTCTGAAAACTGAACTGACTCTGAACTGACTGTTTCAATTCACTATAAGCTTCTATGTTAAGCTGCTTTGACACAATCTACGTTGTATACAAATAAAGATGAATTGAAAAATTAATTAAATTGAACAATTGGTTCCCACGATGTCAAGAATACGAGGTACACGCACACACACGCATACACATAAAGTCTAAGATATTACAACACACTAGAGTTGGTGAGACCCATATCACTACTACAGCATAAAGTTAAGAACATCTCAGCATTTGAAGTAGTCCTCAAGCACCTGTGCTCATGTTAACAGTTTAAGATGACACGCAGATCTCATGCAAGAGCATCTTAAGAGCAAATCTTTAAACCTCAAAGAAATAAGAGAAATCTAATCCCACATCCTGGCTTGAGCATACCCGATGACAAGTGAATCACAGTTGGAATCGAAGTGAGACTAATGCACAGAACTCTGTACAGAATACAAAAACACTTCAAAGAGCCTCCATCAAGACCATCCGTCTGTTATTTGGCAGATTTGCTTTTGAAGAATTATAGCACATTAATTCTTTTCCAAAACCTCCTGAACTGCCTTTGTAGACGGCATTGCAAAAATGTTCCAGTGAGCATGCTTGAAAAATAAATATATGTCCCAAATCGCATATTTATGCACCATTCTACACCATTTTGTAGTATAAATAGTGTAAGTATTGCGTTCACACTGAAAATTCTAAAAACACTTTAATTACCCTGAAGATGCAATTATTCAATCACTTCACACAGCATTTTTGCTCATGTAGCAGAAGGGGAGGAGCTATCAGGCACCCATGTTGGATTACTTTAAAGAACTTTTCACCAAAACATTTGCTAAAAAAAAATTATTATCTCAATGAGTGTGTATGGGTGTTTTCCAATACTAAGTTGTGGCTGGATAGGCATCTGCTTTGTAACCTTTTTGTCGACCCCTAATTAATAAAAGGACTAAGCCGAAGGAAAATTAATGATTGAATTTAACCAACATGAACCCATGACCTTTTAATGTATTTTTTATGGCATGACTTTACTTGAAGAGGCACATTTTCATTAACTCATTCTTATCACCTCATGAACTCCTGTGTTTTAATGTAACAGGTGTGCAATGTTTAGTTTACATAATAGTACATCATTATTCATGACATTATTCAAAACATAATGCATTCAATACACAATTCATTATAAAACAATTATATCTAAATACAAAAATGTTGTCACACTTTTTATTTTGTGCTCAACTATTATTTATTTATATTTATGCATATTTGTTATTATTCATTATTCATTCATTTCGGCTTAGTCCCTTTATTAATCTGGGGTCGCCACAGTGGAATGAACCGCCAACTTATCCAGCACAATTTAGCCTTCCCAATTCACCTGTACCGCATGTCTTTGAACTGTGGGGGGAAACCGGAGCACCCGGAGGAAACCCACGTAAACGCAGGGAGAACATGTAAACTCTACACAGAAACACCAACTAACCCAGCCGAGGCTCGAACAAGCAACCTTCTTGCTGTGAGGCGACAGCACTACCTATTGCACCACTGCATCGCCTATTTGTTGTTATTATTATTATTATTATTATTATTATTATTATTATTATTATTATTATTATTATTATTATTATTATTATTATTATTATTATTATTATTAATGTTACACAGCTCTCTGGAATACCTGTAGCTATATACTCATATATTTTTTATAACACTGAGAGTTATTAGTCTCTATTTTATCTGTATTTTTTCCACTATATATACATAAAACAAACAATTTTAAGCTAATGAACATTTTCCATGGGATAACATCTGTGTTTGAAATATAACTCTGCAGAATAGCTTACAATTCTGCCTTCTGGTGCATAAATATGAATAGCTATAAATAAATCTAATATTTTTGCAAGCTAGCTTTCAGAGAAAGAGAGAGAGAGGGAGTCACGTTGATATTATTTTTCAAAGTTTAGTTTGGTTTGGCAGAGTTTGTCCAGTCAAATTTACCTCCAGTAAATCAAGATCAGTCCAGCGCCGCACCACCTCCGTCAAGCTTGCATATTTCTGAAAACCATTCATCATCGCACTGCTTTGTGTTTCTCAGCTCGACAGACATGGATGGGAGGGAAAAGCTGTAATCAGCTAAAAGTTTCAAAGTTTTTTTTTTTCTGGGAAACCGAAATGCAATCGCTCATCCTTGTTTCATATGTCTCAATTTATCTTTTTGCTCTGTGATTTATCTTATTCGTTTTGACAAAAAAAAAAAAAAAAAAAAAAAAAAAAACAATGTAGATAGCCATTAAAATACAATCTAAACTATGAAAAGCATCGGTCACACTGTATCACATGACCTTACCTATTATAGCTATTTAATACAGTATACTTACTGTATTTTGAATTATATGTGGATATAACCACATTTGGTACATTGTAAATACATTTAACGTACTTCCATTTTATAAACATTTGGGTAACCTTTTACAATAACAGTACATGGACAATGATATTTTATGATGACATTGGTGTTATCTATCAGTCAGAAATTAGTCAGTTTGTTGAGTGGTGTGATAGAAATAAGCTAAAAATAAATACTAAGAAAACAAAAGAGATGGTATTTGACCCAAAAAGTATAGGTGACCATTGTAAAGTGGTTGTACATGACCATCCTATTACTCAGTCAGAAACCTATACGTACTTGGGCATTTACCTCGACAGTTCTTTCACATCGAAAACAAACATTGAGTGGGTTTGTTCTAGTTTACATCAGAGATTGTGTTTTTTGCGGAGGTTGCGTCTTTTTGGAGCTAACAAGAAACTCATGATGTTGTTTTATAAAGCAGTTCTTGAAAGCATTGTCAGGTATGGTATCACAGTGTGGTGGCAACCTATCTGTTCAGTGTAAATCTAAATTGATGCATTTCTTAAAGACAGCATGGAAAATTGTTGGGCATGATGAATATTTGAATCCTCGATTTTTATATGAGAATTGTCTCCTCAGTCAAGTGGAAAGGATTGTAAACGATCCAACTCATTTTTTGTTTCCACATTACAACTGCTTCCCTCTGGTAGAAGATATAGAATCCCAAAGTGTAGGTTAAACCGTTATAATAAATCCTTTGTACCTGTTTCAGTGGGTTTATTTAACAAAAGTCTATCTTAATTAGCATTATAAATTTTGTGACTGTTGTATTTTGCATTGCTTTTATTGCTTGTTTTTAGTGAATGTCTGCAGCAATATGGCGATGCCCATAACAAATTTCCTGTCAAGGACAATAAAGTTTTACTACTACTACTACTATTAATATGTTAACTAAACATTAGTTTATTATGAATTAATGGTGAGTTAAGGCTTGCGCTAATCATGAACTAACTTTAACTACAACATGAGTCATAAGAGTTCATGTGTAAACAATGGCTTAATTATTGCTTAACAATGGCTATTAGTACATGTTGTTAATTATTGCATTAATTAACATTTAAGTTTAAGCTAAGTGTAACCAACATGAACTCATGAGCTGTTAATGTATGATTATTTCATGACTTTACTTGGAGGGGCACATCATCCTTAACTCATCCTTAACTACTAATGAACTCCTGTTTCAACTATTATGTTGATGTTGACAGAACACTTCAATTGTTATTTAGTGTAAACGCACTCGATGGACATACAAAATGAGTTCATGAGTAGTTAAGAATGGGTTAATGATGATGTGCCCCCTCAAGTAAAGTCCTGACATAATTATTTATTTACAGCTCATGAGTTTGATGGGTAAATTAAGCATTAAGCAATATGGCAATTAATGCGTTAATTAACAAACAATTATGTACTAACAAGTAATTAAGGTAGCTGTTATGCACAAATGAACTCATGTGATTCATGTTGTAGTTAAAGTTACCGCATGATTAGCTCATGCATTAATTCATCGTTAGTTCATTATGAAGTAATGTTTAGTGTACATTTTTTTAAAGATTTATGTTTGGCCTTTATTAAGTGTATAGGACAGTATTATAGAGAGGAAGAGCAGTGGGAGAGAGACAGGAAATATCCTCTAGCCGGGATTTGAACTCAGGACGCCTGAAGTGCTACTGCACTTGATGTCAGTGCGCTAACCACTAGGCTATTGCGCCGACTAGCGTACATATTAAAACATCATGTACTGTTATTGTAAAGCGTTACCAACATTGGTAATGACACTGATAACTTTAACCTATCTATAAACCTATATCTAAAATCTATAAACTCTAGCCTTTATTTGAAACCATTTATTTGTAAATGATAATTCTGGGAATTTTCCAGAACACAAGGTTACACATTAAAAGTCTTGTGGGCAGGGCTTGCCATTAACTTTTTTGATCACCAGCCACTGTGGCTAGTAGTTTTCCAACATTACTAGCCATATATTTGAGAAAATATATTTTATTAACATAAATATGACTTTGACTTGCTAAAATTACTTGATTTAGATTTTGTGTTATCTCCACATGCCTCCTTATTCATTTCACTTTGTGTGTGTTGTGTATGAGCTTGCTCAATAATCATGAGCAATGGTTTCATAGTGTTACAATTAGTTTTTATTTCACATAAAAAGGAAATAAATATCCACGAATATGATTAATTTGGATAATGAAAGCATTTTTATAAAAGCCCTTTAATCCAAAACGATTGAACAAAAGGACCAAAATAAATGAGCTACACTTTAAGTGGAAATTTCCCAGAAAGAGCAGGTACATCAATGTCACTTCAAATTTCTGCATAAATGGCTTGACTGGAAATAAATTTTTTTAGAATGATATATTTTTAAATTTAGTTAAATATTTGTATATTTAATTAAATATTTAAATAAAATATATTTTTTCAAGAAATCTTTTTAGGAGTGTCAGAATCAAATAAGGCAGATAAAAAAGGCAGAATAAACCTATGCAAAAAATCTAGTCATTCTGAACAAATCATTTACCAAAAAAAGATTACTGCAGTAAAATATCTGTAGTCTTTTAACAAGCATGATGTGTACAAGATAGAGATGACATAGAAAGTGAATTGTTCGTTTTGAAGATTGTTTGTTTTGATTTGTGAAATGGAATTTGTCCAATAATAAACCCGAATCACAAGTGGTTGTTGTCATGCGGTAAACTAGGCCAATCGTGTAATATAGGTGTCATCATCGTAGCTCCCGCATACGCTCTTCAGATGTTGCACCGGCTGAATCAATCGTCTGATATGACAGTCACGTGGCATCGGCGCAGCATCAATCCGAACAACATTTCTAACCAGCATTCACCGCTTTAAGACAGACTTTGATCGATCTGTGCAGCGCTACATGAAGTCAAACATACCTAATGTTATTGTAAAAAATAATAATTTACCATACTAATGCAAAAGAAAGCAAGTAAAAAAACATACCGTGGGATAATGAAAGGATGATCACACACACATGGTTAACGTTAGACCCATAAATGATCTGGTCAAAGAATGGTTAAAGTGAAAACCACCGGTGATGCTTACAAAAAGACAAATCTGGAACTCTTAAAAGCAGCAGGACTGTGGGTGCATTTTCATCACTTTTTGTCTAGTCTATTTGAAAGAGAACCAATGAGATTATCCTCTCATTGGGTATTCACCTGCTTTCTATTGCTCGCGCGAACACAAATATTTTTGTCAGTCGTGTTGCTTCTCAATTCTAACATCGCCTTTGTATGCATATTGGACCATCCTTATTGTCGAACGCAGCTTTTAAGAATTATTGCTTGGGAAAATTATTTTCAACCAGCCAAAGTGACTAGTGGGAGTGTCTGTCTTACTCACCACTGCTGAAATCTACCCGCATTTGGCGGATTGGCAAGCCCTGCTTGTGGGTAGTTATAAATTAAATTAAATTAAACAAATTAAACCACATAATACAAAGGCATATCAATCTTGAACAACAGCAAAAAATATTTTAGATATATTTAATAATACATATTTTATTTACAATTAATAGTTAATTGATCGAAATAATGAATGTTTTCAATTGTTGTGATGGATTTTCCACAAAATATTGTTTCCTTAACTTGTCTAGAGTATAAGATTGGTATTGTGTTATTTAAAAATGAATATATACATGTCTACACACACAAATAGTGAAAAAAAAAAGAGTTACAAAAAAAACTATGAGTTCAAGTGTGGTTCTGTGATAGGTTGCCCCCTTTGCAATAAGTCCATTCATGAACTTCCTTCACTGCTAAATATTCCACTGTCAACTGTAAAGCCTGCCACACATTATGTGATTTTGGGTCAGATTATTTCAGCTTTATTGTGCATCCTTTGTCCTGCTGTGTTTGTACAGGGGAATGGAGAGGCAATTAAACTCTCCAGATCAGCAATTGGATGGTTGGATGATTTTATGACATGTCAGAAATTTCATGAGGGAATCGCACAGTTGAATCTGAGCTACAAACCGATTGAGTTGAACTCAGTGTTTGTGCCCTCACTGCACCTGCGAAAAACAAGCACACACATGGGGTTCAACGGGGTACGATGGTGCAATATTAAACAATATATCCCACAGTTTGTGGAAGAAACAATTAAAAGTGTATTAAGTTATGTTATTAAAAAATATGTTTATGAGGTACAGATCTGATTAGGAAAAAAAAGTGGGTTTTAATGTTCCACCCAAATTTCACACTTCTTCCTATTAGGTGGCATAAATGCACCATATGCTGGTTTGCCAACCACCATTAAACAAAGAAGAAGAAGCAGTGAGTGTGACTTTATTTCATACACAATGTGTGAGCATTCTCTTGATTCTTATAGTGTGAGCAGATGAATAGTGAGTTTTGGCTTTACATCGTATGCTTATCATCCCATATACAGGGTATAGTATGTTGGTACCATGCTGACATTGCTGGAAATTGCAAAGAAGTTGCAATTGTGTATGCCCGGCCTTAGTGGTATTAAGTGAAAGCAATTGGGAAAAACAACAACTCAGCCATGAAGTAGTAGGCCACTCAGAGTGGGGTCAGCACATGCTGAGGTTTACAGTGCACAGAAGTTGACAAGTCAATAGAAAACAGCTACAGACCTAAAACGTTAAGAACAGTGCTCAGAGAGCTTCATGGAATGGGTTTCCATCCAAGCCTTGGGAAAAGCATGGGATGCAGTGTTAAAACACACCACCACTGGACACTACAGCAGTGGAGATATGTTTTCTGGAGTGACCTATCATGCTTCTCTTTCTGGCAGTTTGATGAATTGTATTTGTTTGATAGCATTGTGAGAAGTGTGAAATTCTATATATTTTATATATATATTTAAATTATATATAAATATATTAAATTATATATATTTCTTTCTGTAACAGTTGACTTTTTTGTTTAATGCTTAGTTTTTTTAATTAAATGCTTTAGCATAGCAAAACATTGTGGACAATGTTGTACTCTAAAATACTTTATGAGAACATTTGGGGATGACTTTTTTACCATTTTATTAATGGTTAAAGGGTTAAAACTTTTTTTTTTTTATTAATTTATTTATTTTTTTCCTGCATAAAGCTGCGATCACACTAGAGTTTGTTTTGAAATTCTGTAGTACGTAGTAGGATTAAATAAGATATTAGACATTAAAAAAGTGAGCAATTGGTCCACATTTAAAATTTCTGTCCATAGAGGTCATGTTTTGATCCTCAATTGGTCTCACGCAGTCAAGTGATGCGATTCAGCAGGACAGAGTTCACCAAGATTGAACTTTGCAACTCAGCGAAATGCGAACCTTGTCGCACAAGCTTGCGTTTCCAGTCTGACACATTCACATGCATATGATTAGAAGTCTATGGGGAGAAAAGTCCAGTGTGACCGCAGCTTTAATGTGCAACACGTATTTGTTAAATTGCCGTTCGCTAACACATGCAACTGCAGACATATATTGCCAAATAAGCAAAATGAAAGGAGCGAAAAGAAAGACATTGCTGGTCACAGTTTGCCACAGACGAGTTGATGCCAAACCAGCGCTGATGGCACCTCTGCTGCATTGGCGTCATAAACACCTCACCTTGGGGTCTCCATCAACAGTCTGATATGGATGCAAGGTCAAAAAACACTTTCATTATCTTTTAATATGCATTTATTTTTACTTAATTATCCCAAAGACTCCCATATAATTTTTTCAGCTATTCATTTGTTCCCAAACCCCTCCTTAGCGCTATGCTAATCTGCGCTGATTGGTCCGATGACCCAATCTGTTTTGATTGGTTGACTGCATGCAGCGTGAGACAGAGAGAATTGCCCACCACGGCTTATCAACAATTGTGAAGTAGTCAGAGTGCAGAGTGTATGTGTGAGCCCAAAGCAGGAGTGCATTAAAGCAATGTAGTTTAACACCAGCATATTACTCTATTCTTACCCGAGACACATTCAGTATTAATCCACACAGTGGCAAAAGCTGAACTATTTTGAAACTTGACCACCACATGTGTGTAGGAACAGCAGATGGTGGCCATAGCAACAACAAACGATCGTGAGCTCACAAACGCATGTAACTCCATAAACAAATCGGCATGCATTACATTTTCAGCGTAGTTTTAGATGCGATATGAGAATATAAAGAGTCTTTTATATAGTCTTTTCTGATCCTTGCTTTAAAAAATGGCAGACGAATCCCTCGTTGTAAGCATGTAGCTTGCTGAAGCACTCGTCAGAAAAATGATGAGAACAAAGCACAAGGCTGGGGCTATGATGCTGAGGTATTTTGGCAAAAATAAACTTCAACCACTGACTCTACCGAGCCTCATCTTTGGGTACGGAAAATAACACTAACTTTCCCTCACACTTCAGAGCACAGTGTATTCGCGACATGATTCAGCCAGAATCTGCTACACTGTTTGTGAGCCGAGGGTCAATTTTCCCAGGTCTGCACGCACAACAATCAGCTTGAGTTCCATATCGACATCACGCCGGCATGGCTAAAGACTCGTTACTTTGGTGATTCATTTGAACCACTATATGAGACGACTCTTATAGATGAATCAGTAGTTTAAAACACAGTGCACTTTCATATTTAACCCTTAGCTGGATATTTAACTTCACTTAGAGATGGTTACACACTGCATGGAAGGTCATTTTCAAAAACCCATAATAGGGGCTATTTAAGTGAAAAATATATAGAGTAGGACTATTTATTTTTTGCTTTTTATTTAGTTTATTCTGTTTTTCTATGCTGTTGGAAACGCGGCAGGTGCTTAAAGATGTTCTGTTGTTATGATGTTCTGTATGCTGTTGTTCACATTTAAAAATAAATCAGTATTTTAAAATGCAATATTTAATTCACACCAAATAGACATGTCAATTCATTTTTTTAAAATTAAATAATACTATTTATATTAATCTGACCGTTGACTGTTAATATTTGGTTAACCAGCAGTGCTTGTGATTTGGGTAAATTAACAGAAATGAGCATCCCTACTTCATATCCAACATAAGTGCCTGCGCTCACAAATTGTGCTTCTAGATAAAAAAAAAGTTCCATAAACTCACTCCTAAACTTTGTGGAAAGCCTTCCCAGAAGAGTTGGACAGTGGATAGTGGACAGACTTCATAGAAACCCTACAGATTAAGATTGGAATGTCATTAAAGTGCATATAAAGGCAAATGTCCCCAAACTTTTGTCAATATAGTGATTGATATGTCAGATGAGGCCTCTATGATATTCTGGCTTTGTCTGTTTTATTGTCTGGGAATAATAATCTATTCTGATACATTTTCTCAACAGCTGCATGATCTGCAGGATAATTCAATAGAAATGCTGATGCTTGGCGTACTTGAGAATAAATTCTTCTCCTATCTCCAAATTGCTGACAGGAAATATTATTTGACTCACTGTCACAGCAGTATTCATCCTTTTAAAAACATATTGATGATTATTTCAATATCACATGGTATTCAGAAAACACAAGGTCCCTCTGTTTCCGTATCCTGTTTCAGGACTTCGAAGCTAAGCATTGCTAGACAAAAGCGGGCAGAATTTTTGATACAAAAGATTTATTTGGCTCTGGAAGTCACATGGTCTAAATATTGTAATTGACCCCTGGTGTATTGATTTTCCGGGGTGCCTTGGAGCACGTCAGGCTGCTTCCTGCGATATAACAGCCTTAAGGACTCAAAGCCTGAGCGATACATCATCATCTGGGGGGAGGATGATGAGGACCAGAGGGGCTTTTCCTAAACAAGGGGAAGAAGACTTGTCATTTCAGTAATATCACATATTTATTTCAGTTAGTAAGGAACGAAATCACTTGCTTTGATCGAAGAGTGAGAAAGACAGATGTACAGTAATTATCAGCGCTGTAAAATGATTTCATTTATCACGTATAAGTATATAAAACAAGACAAAATTGAAAATTTGAATATTTCATACACTCTCAGAAAAAAGGTACACGTTGGTACAAATAATGTTCTTTAAGGTACATTTTTGTACCTTATATGGTACAGAAAAGACATCCTATGATACTGTTCTTTACCTTTTATGGTACAACTGAAATGAAAAAGTACATAATTGTTGGACAACTCCTTCTTTATTACAATATCTATGAAAATAAATATAAATAAATTGATGTATTTAGGATATAGCAAAATGTCTTTAAATAGTTCTTGAAGGAACACATTTGACATTGTTAAGGTACAAAGTGTCTTGTCACTGTAGTGGTACCTTGATGGATCAGATTTGTACCTTTGATAAACCTGTACCTGCAGGTTTTAAAAACCAAAGGTACATTTTGGTTTCCCATCGTACAAATCATGTCCATAAAAGGTACAAACTTTAATAGTACAAATTTGTTTCTTTGTCTTAAGGTACAATTCTGTTCCATAAAAAGTTACTGCCCCAGTGACAAGGGTTTGCACCTTCTTTGGTACAACATTGTACCATTTTTTTCTGAGAGTGTAATGATTGTTTGTTAAGTTTTACATTTTATTTTATGTTACTGTTATTTGAAGAGTTCATTTTCAAAACAGGTAACTGATGTTCTATTGACTCTTCAGTGTACAATAAAAATATGATATGTGGATCACAAAACCAGCAATATGCCTACATTTTTAGGAATTGAGATTTATACATTATCTAAAAGTTGATTAAATAAGCTTTTATGATGTTTAATTTGTATAAATTTACAAATATTTGGCTAAGATATACTATTATTTGTAAATCTGGAATCTGAGCATTCAAAAAAATCATAATACTGATAAAGTTGTGTTTAAATTTATTCAAATTAAGTTAAGCAAGTTATAAATACTAAGCAATATTGTCTTGTTTTCTGAAATAATGTGTCATAATTAACATAATAACCAACAAGCCAACAAACAGGAGCATTTACATACAATAATATACATATCACAATATGAGAGTTGGCTTGTTGGCTGATTATGATGATTGACTGCAGGTGCTGTGTAGAGCTGTTTCACTATTTCTTGAGTACTTCCATTTGTAATGCTTTACCTGATGAAGACCATGTTGGTCGAAACGTTATGACATTAAAGACTTTTTGAGAGCTAAAGTGGCAGTGTGCCGATTTTCTTTGGATCTTTTTCAACAAATGTTTGTTTTTGATCGAGCACCTGTCTTTGAGATTTTCTGATGTGCGCACACTTCTGTTTTTTGCATAATTAACCTAATTAACATCATGTTTTTGAAAACAAGACAATGTTTTTTGCTTCTTGATATAAGAATTTTTAGATATGTGGACTCAAAACAAGACAAAAAAGAAAAGCATTTTTTGCAGTGTATTTCATATTCGAATGACTTTTGGCATAAAACAATAATTGAAAATGGTGACCAATACAATGTATTTTTAGCTACTGCCAAAAATACATGGTGCAATAAGACAGTCACATTAACATGAACGGTTCCTTTGTAACTGTTTTCACATAGACGACACATCAGCATGACATCTCTTTATAATTACAGTTATTAGCACCTAAGCGGTCTCACAAACTCACAGCTTTACATTTCCCCCAGGGGGGTGGTGTTAGTTGTATTTATTGGCCTTCTCATTTTCAAAGTGTCTAATTCAGCAATGTGAGATATATCCACACACTCACACCTACTGCAGGATGCTGGGATGTGCCTTTTTTCCTGGTGAAAACACAACTGCTTTGTGCAGGAAGACGCTAGAAACGGACACATACACACGCTTGCGCACAGCCTCCTTGGAACCAGCTGAGGCTAGTTCAAGATCAATATTCCCCTCCCAGCCCAGCACCATTTAAAGAACCTAATTCAGAAATCCACCTTTCAGCACATACAAGCTCTATTCCCCCTGTCTCTCACCCACTCGTGTTCATAGGAAGTGTATTTTGGGTTGCGTTGTGTACATGCAGAAAGCTTTAGCTTTCAAAAATACACTGCTAATGCAAACCAAACACAATCCTGAAATAATCCTACTGAGCACAGATGCTCTATTGTTTTGGTCCTTGTAGGTATGATCGAGTAAGTGGATTTAATTGAATAAAATAAAAAATAAAAAAATTCTGAGTGGTTTACTAAAAAATCTGACGCTGTAGAGAAGACGAAGACAACGACGACAGTAAATGGAGATTTAATTATATCCTGCTTACCCCATCATCACATGCTAGTTAATTTATATTTGTATAACTCATATGTTACACTTTGTTTAGAAGCTTCCTATTTTAGTAAAAAATATATTTTTATTTTAGTTTAGTTTAGTTTTAGTTTAGTTTAATTATTTAATATTTTAGAAAAATGTATTAATGTCACAAAGTTAACCAATCATAAAACAAATTCAGAAGTAATGGAGCTTTAGACGAACATTTAGCTGATCTGTTTTTGGTTTTACATAAAATTTCAATCCGTGATCTGAATTCATAATAATTCAGTCCATTAATTTGACTGAAAAATTGTGATATTCACTTTTTTTGTATATTTAAATTTTCAATTCATTTTTGGAGAAACATCTGGAATACCTAAGTGAGACATAACTCTTATTATAATCATTTAACTGTAGAGTAATAACACAAAAACTAACCCAGGCTCATTCTTAAAAAAGTACCGCTGTGTACCTTTCTGGCGAGCACCAAATACATCCCAGGAGGTAAATTTTATGCCATTTTTGTATTCACGAATTCACCAGAGACTGCTGTGTATGCTTTTTGGGATCTCAAATTTCTGGTGAGTGCCTTTCCTGCCTGCTGTTCTCACATAAATCCACCAGAGGCTGCTGTCGACTGCCTGACTGACTGACCGAAAAATCGACTGACCCACCCTCCTCCTTTCGAAAACCCAACCAATCAAAAGCTCCATTTTCAAAAGCACTAATTGACCAGCGCCCACCCACTTCCCTAAACCCAACCGACAGTTTTAAAAATCAATTCACAAAAAGAAAAGCCCTCGCCTGATTTTTACCACATTTTCAGATTTTACCACATTATCACCCTGTTATTTACTTGTTTATTTTATTTTTTGGTCTCCTCTCCGTGTCTCAAGTGTCTCCGTGTCTCAAGTTTGCGACGTACATGGCAAGCAACTAGACAAACTAGTAACATTGGGAAAGCGGTCCATATGGAGGTAATCATTCAGCTGGGAAGCGCAAAAAAGAAGATAGTAGCATTTGTTTTCAAGACAAAATGCAGCCATATGTACTTCTGACTACCTAATTCGCAATCTCCAGAAATGTATAAAGGGCTACTTTTCAGAATTAGCCTATGTTGACAAAAACGTATTTGGAGACCTCCATATTATCCAGAACCCTGAAGTCACATTTGTTTATCCATGCTTGAGAAAATGCACATTCAGTTCTTGCAAAACCAGACATTTTGTTTCTTGATACAAAGTCTGTCCTGCTGTAAAATTTATTCTGACCTTTGGAACAAGAAAATAGCATCATGGGATGCATTCAAGGACAGCTTACTTGGTAGGAATAGTTGAAAATAAACCGAATAAAAAAAAAAACAACAACAGTGTTATTACTATGTTATTACATAAAGCATTTAATTCATTATTAAAAATCATAATTGACTGTACTATACATTATTCGGTTTAAACAACCACGCTAATACTTTCAGAATGCCAATGTCTTATACATTTAACCTTGTTTACAAAAACATACACTGCAGGCTTTTATGGCCAGATTGATTTATGGTATGAATTCTGGTCCACTCTCCTATACTTATTCTGACCGAGAACTGCCCACTGAGACAAGAAAAGAGCATTCGGGCTGATATGCAGCCAAGCACAGTTTACTTGTTGACATAGTTTATGTCACAATAAATCAACAGAATGGAAAACCAAGACTCTCTGTTGTAACCATGTACCTACTATGTCATTACATAGAGCATTTGTTTCAGTGTCAAAACCATAGTTGACAATTAAAACTGAAAGTAACTGAACATCTTTTATAGTCAGCCTTTATTTATCTTTTGTTTAAAGTCTTTCCAGCTCATCCTGACCACTGAGAAAAGAAAAGAACGCGAACGCTTTAGTATAAGTAACAAATCACACCATTTACTACTGGGTTATTACCTGCCTGTTATTAAGATATGAACTGTTTAGTTTGATCTTATATTACAGTACATCCTTAATCCTATCCAATACTTAAACCCAACTAATACCTTAGTATTACTTTTAATACTTTAATAGCTAAACGTCAAAGTTAATGGTTTGTTAATAGCATAAATTAAAGATAAAAAAGAGACCAAATTGGTGGTCCATATTTAGTGGTCCAACCATATTTGGTGTCAAAACCAATGAGCAGCATAGCAAAAAATGCATTATTATTCCAATGTAACTAATATGTAACTACATGACTTTGCTTCAGTGCATAACATATAGTTGACTATAAAAATGTGAAATGATTTAAACAACTAAATACTTTCCAGAACCAATGACGCTACAGAATCAACCACCCCCCCCCCCCCCCCCCCCCCCCCCAACCTCACACACACACCTTCCTTTGTTTTCCGGATCAATCTCTGTATTCGTGGGCCACCTGCGGTCTCTAAGAACAGCAGCTCTTGAAGGCCACGGAGTGTCCGACTGACAGCACCATGACACTCTTTCCTGTCACACACACACACACACAAACACACACAGCTATGGATGTGTGGAAGATGCTCTGTTCATCCTTTTGTTTCCTTTAGCTTCCACCCCCCTGTTCTCCTCCTTACAAACCCCCACCACTCCTTCTCTCCTGTCTTTTCTGCAAGGCCTCATGGGACCAGTCTCTATCGCTGATGACCGCCATGGGCTGGAAGGGGCCTTGCCCCTTTGGCCCCATCTCTCTCTATTGCTCTCGCTCCCTTTCATAGCTACACTATGTTTTAGTGTTATTTGCTAAGACATGATTTAGACTTATATTGAAGGAAGGAAGCACAGCACATCTCAAAGAAATAATTCATTCATTAAAAATATGGATAGATATACTGAAAAGAGGTGGTTTTTTTCTGCGAGCAGCCATCTAGACTAGTGACTATATGTATTTTATCCAGCAGCTAGCTCTCTACAACTCTCACATGGTCGCCTACTGAAGCTAAGCAGGGCTACGTCGGTCAGTACCTGGACCACATAGGAAAGCAAAGTTGCTGCTGGAAGTGTTGTTAGAGAGACCAGCGGGGCACCGAAAAAGAAAAGCCCTCGCTTGATTTTTACCATGTTTTCAGATTTTACCACATTCTCACCCTGTTATTTACTTATTTACTTATTTTATTTTTTGGCTTCTGTTTTTGTCTTACCTTCTTTCTGGGACCATTCTTCGCCAGACTCGAACCCCGTCAATGTGGTAAATTCCTTTCTGTGTCTCAAGTTTGTCGATGTACATGATAAGCTAACTAAACAAGCTGGTAACAGTGGAAAAGCAGTCCATAGGGAGAAAGCAATCAGCTGGTAAGTGCAAAAAGGAACCTCTATACCGCCCAGTAGAGTTTGTTTTAAAGACGAAATGCAGCCATATGTAGCTCTGGCTACAAAATTTGCAATCTCCAGAAATGAATATACTGTAGGGATACGTTTTCAGAATGAGCCTGTTGGTATTTTTTACCTTTGGTTTACAATTTTGCATCTTATGGGTACTGTGAAGTACACATTTGTTCTGTTTGGTATTAATATTTACCTTTTGAAAAGGTATGACCCCAGTGACAGGTTTTGTACCTTTATTTCTGAGAGTGGATAGCAACCACCTGGATAAAGAAGCGTGAGAATGCTTGTGTAAACACTGTTGTCACTGGATTTGATTATTCTCTCTCTCTCTCTCTCTCTCTCTCTCTCTCTCTCTCTCTCTCTCTCTCTCTCTCTCTTTCTGTTTATGTGAAGCAGGACGTCTGGCTCTGGGAGAAAGAGGAGAGCTCCCTCTAGCCATAGTACACGTACACAGCAGGAGTCTCACATTAACACTGCAAAATCAATACACACACACACACACACACACACACACACACACACACACACACACTGGTTATTTCTCACATTTACTCTTTACAGTCACACACACGCACACACTCAGATGGAGACACTCGTTTTGTCACATATGGCAATGGACAGATCAATACACAAGCTCACATATACACTTAACTTCAGTATATAAAAAGCAAAAGTGTATGTAAAACGCATGTGTAACAATGTTTCAGAAAACACACATCGTAGTGTTGAATAGTCAGACATTTGATTATGGCATGAAAACTGGTCCAAGGTCTACCTACCAAGTCTAAGAGTGGACAGACCACTTTGACAGGAAGAAAGCATGCAATGTATATGAGACACTGAAAAATAGGTCTATGATTATTAGCATGTAGTTACTATGTGATAACATAAAATACCAATTTGTTGTGAAGTACTAACTGTATTTACATTTCTGCTTTAGCAGATGTTTCTTATTCAAAATAAATTGCAAACAATGTACATTAAAATCATTAAAACCTTCAGTTGCTGCCTTTAATGTGTATCTACTGTGTAATCAATCTGTAATTTCAAGTAATTAAAAATTAAATAATATTAACTTTAAAATAGATGGTTGAATCTGTTGAATATATTATATTATATTATATTATATTATATTATATTATATTATATTATATTATATTATATTATATTATATTATATTACATTATATTATATTATATATTGCAGTCCATGTTGAAAAAGAAAAAAGGGGAGAAAAAAAAAAACATGGCCATGGCTTATTGATCATATTTCTTTTCAGACAAGCAATTCATCATAGGAGCAACAAACTACGCTACTCAATGCTTGGTTTCAAGAAAAAGCTAATATTATTTATTTTATATATGCACTTAACCTACATGTAATTACATCTGTTGACCTGACTGTGCCTCAAACTCAAGACAAGCAAATGTGAATTGTGACAAGCGTTTTTTTTTTTTTTTTTTTGCAAAGAGCGGCATGTATGCACACAATAAATACATTATACGTACCAAATGCTAAATACAAATACACTTAATTCATTTTAACCCTTATGTGCTGTTGGAGATGTTTTCATCCACTCTGGGGTTATTTTGAGTCTTAATTTGAGTCTTGTTCTTTGTTTCAGCTAGCGGAATGATTTTTGGTGACAAATCATATTTTGACACATATTATGAGAAAATGCTTTGATATAAAAAAAACCTCAATGATCCGCAGACGGACAAACAGGGTGAGTAAATATTAAACTGTATTTATTTTAACAGCGGAGCAACAGCAGGAGGACAATGGAAAAGTGAATGAAGTTCTGGTTGATAGTATATTCCTTCTCGGAAGCAGGACGGATGACAGACACTGAGGAAGACCGAATGCACACACCAGATGGATTGTGGGGAAGACAGACTGACGAAACACTCAACTCTGACAGGACACGGGGAACGCTGGACAAACTGGAAGTAAACAGAGAACAGGTAAGTATCAAATGCTGAATAAGAGGATAGTGAATACCAGGAGGGTACTCTCTATGAGTCCGCTTCGTAGAAACGAGACCGGACAATGACTGAAGTGAGGTGTGTGCTTATATAGTGTGTTTGAGTGATTGGGTGCAGCTGTGCATGATTAGAACTCCGGTGATGATGGGCGCTGTGTGGAATTGGTGGAAGAGCCTGGCCAATCCGTGACAGATCCACTCTGAGAAAACTACCCTTACTACCCTTTTGTTATGTTCAGGATGAAAACTGCTGTAAAAATGCATCGGATAAAATTTTATTTTCATATTTTTTTTTGGCATAAATATGTTATTTAACCTTAGTCCTGATCAAAACTACTAAATTGTTTAGAAAATTACAGGATTTTAACTCTTTAATTGCCAAATTCATAAATAATATCTATGATTTGCTGGGGAAAAAAACACCCAAAATTACTTAATTTTAATATAAAAAGTAGTTTGATTGGATTTTCTTTACAATTTATTAAATTCTAGGACGTGAAAGATTAGTAACAGTATTACCTTTGATGCATTGTTAGTTTTTGTGCAGCATAAGATTTTCATTTTTTCCCTCCCTAATTTACTATTCTTGACTGGTTTTATACCATTGATTTCCATTATAAACACATTTTTTGATTGCAAAGCCATGACACCATATAATTACGCAGTTTTGATGGTTGATGGTTTTCTCTGTTGGAAAGAGGCAAAATTTGTATCACCGGTTGGCACCATTAACTTTTAGATAGGGCTGTGCAAATAAAAATAAATAAATAAAATGCTTACTTTATGGATTTTATATGTAAGTGTGTAAGAGTGACCTTTGCGCACTTACCTTGATGTGTTTGAAAAAATCTAAATATGCACATTAGTTCTCAGAACTACATGGAGTAAACAAAAACAAAACTGTATTTATGAAATCCATGCTGCACAAAAACTAACAATGCATCAAAGGCAACATTATTACTAATCATTCACATGTCCAAGACTGTGATAAAAGGTTAAAAAATCCAGTCCACAACTACTTATTATGTTGAAAATACGTTATTTTGTGTTTGATTTTCCACCAGATCAGTGGAATCTTTCATGGATTTGGCAATTAAAGAGTTAAAATCACTACATTTTTAAAAACATTTAATAGTTAATAGATCAGGACTGAGGTTGATTAAAAGATTTATGCAAAAATGTAAAAATATATATTTATCTGATGCATTTTTACAGGAGTTTAATTTTGTGAATGTTTTCATCCCCAACATAACAAAAAGGGTTGTAAATTTGAACAGTGCACAGGGGTTAAATTAATGAACAGCACAGTGCTGAACACAGAATAGAACATTTAAGAGACTTGTACACTTTAACAAAAGGTTACATGGAATGTTTAAAAAGCTAATTTATTTAGGTTGATAAAGCGATGCTACTTTAACGCTATGACTTAAAGCTGTTTAATTTAGATATGAACTTTGCCACTTTTTCTTAATGTACATTCAGAACTTTTATAATTGTCTGAATAAATACAAATTCATAGACATAACTCAATCACAGAAAATATCAAAATGCTCAAGATATATACATCTTGGTCTTATTTCACTGAAAATAGATTTGTGCTGCTTATTCAAACTACTTATTTAAAATGAGTTAAATTGAGTTGTACTTCATTGTTCTTTTTCAGGAAATTTGTCTTGGACTCAAACAGCACATTTGTCTTAGAGCCAATCTAAATTGTATTTTTGTACCCTCACCCATTCCCCTTGACCCTTAAAACAGAGTGTGAAGGGGAAGGGCTTCAAAATTTACCCCTAAGAAATGGGACACCACTACAGCACTTGCACACATCATCATATGTCATCGTGATCACTTGCTTCATATGAGATCCATGATTGCAACTGCTGTAGTTATTCCAGCTGCGTTATTTTTTTGGTATTTATCTTCAGGAAATCACTGAAGGCATATGACATGTTATCATAACAATATAATGTGGTAATAAGATCATAACTGTACTTACTGTGTATTTACACCATGGCCCTATTCATCTATGTAAACACACAAAAACAGCATTAACATTATAGCAGACACTGTAAAAAGCACATTCCCAGCCACTAGACTTTTCTGACAGGGTATTTTAGTGTCAATGAGTGACAGTATGTTGTGGAACTGCTATACAGGAGTTATTATTATGAATTTTAGCAGTTTTAATTTTAGCAGTTTTTTTTAAAACATGAACACAGTCATGAATGTATTAAAACATATGCTTGTTTGTTGTAAAAATTCATAATAATGACAAAAAATACTCACTTGTGCATCTCTTTACTTCTGTGTGCAGCTATGCTGCTGTTGTGGGAAATTTTTTTACCCCTTGGTTTTGAGTGTGGTCCTGAAAAATCTCCATTTGGAAGGGTATCTAGTCTTTGCCCTTAGCCCTACGCCTTCAAGCTAAAGAGAATTATGACACCCCTATCCCTTCACGTGAATGTACAAAATGAGGGCTAAGGGGAAGGGCTAAGGGGTAGTATTGGGATTAGGCCTTAGACTCAGTATATATAAAAAAGACAACATGTAACATTTACCAACACAAGTTAAACTTAAAATACCTTAAAAGGTAATTTACCATTCAAAATGCTAATGGGCACTGGTATAAGTATAATATACAAAGGTTACTTTTTACACAAAGGAACCCTGCATCACTTGCCCAATGGCAGTACTTCATACATTGGAAATAAAACATAATTTGGATCATTTGCTTTTACTTGTGCATTCCTAAATACCAACAACTCATATGTTGACTGAAGTGATGTATACTCTTTTACACCAATCGCTTTCATGGCAATTTATTCAAGTTATGTCTTGAATAAACCTATTTAATTTAGATATGAATAACTTTCACTTTCCCTTTTTTTAATGTATGTGTCAAATGTCTGATTAAATGTCTTATATCTGTCTGATTAAATACTATTTCACAGACATCACTTAATCATAGAAATTATCAAAATGCTTAAAAGATATACGTACATCTTGGTAACAGTTATTTCACTCAAAAAAGATTTTTGCTGCTTGTTGAGTTGAGTTGTACGTTTTTGTCCTTTTTCAGATAATTTGTCTTGGACTCAAACAGCACATTCGTCTTAGACTTGGTCCACATGCAAAAAATACAACATGTACTATATCATTTACCAACACAAATAAAGTTTAAAAGACCTTTTAAGGTAATTTAGTATTTAAAAATCTAATGGGCACTGGTATAAAGGACTTCTTCTAAAGGCTACTTTTACACAATTGAACACGGTAACACTTTATTTTGATGGTCCATTTGAGTATTAGTAGACTGTCTGCTTAATATCTGTTGATACTGCTCCTTCAACAGACATTTAACTGACTATAAGAAACTTTGCAAGTACATGTCAACTTACTCTAACCCTAACCTAAAAATCTACTTAAAATGTAATGAGAATTAGTTGGCATATAGATGCAAATGTAACTTAAATTCAACAGGACCAGGAACTCTGCATCGCTTCCCCAATGGCAGTACTTCATACATTGGAATTAAATCATGATTTGAATCATTTGCTTTTACTTGTTCTTTCCTAAAAACCAACAACTCATATATTGACTGAAGTGATGTAGGTCACACTTTATTTTGATGGTCCGTTTGTTGAATTTAATTTACATTCCATTTACATGCCAACTAATTCTCATTAGATTATAAGTAGACTGTTAGGTTGGGGTTGGGGTTAAGGTTAGTGTAAGTTGACATGTACTTGCAAAGTTTCTTAAAGTCAGTTAAATGTCTGTTGAAGGAGCAGTATCAACAGATATTAAGCAGACAGTTAACTAATACTCAAATGGACCATCAAAATAAAGTGTTACCGTGATGTATACTTTCTTACACCAATAACTTTCATGGCAATTCATTCAAGTTCTGTCTTGAATAAACCAATTTAATTTAGATATGAATATCTTTGTCCCTTTTTCCTAATGTATGTTCTGAATTTTTATATTTGTCTGAATATTAATTTATTGACACAACTCAATCGAGTTATTTCATCCAAAAATAATGTTTGCTTCTTGTTCAAAATGATCTGAAACAACACAATTCAATATATTTTTTAAGCAAATAAGTTTGTGTTGGAAAAATATGAAGGAACTGTGTAGAACCCTATATTTTTTACAGTGTTCATCAGTTATCTGGTGCTAGGTCAAATATTAGTCTCCTTCATGACCTCAATGCACGATTATCCAAACTCACTGTATATATTGTTACATTCTAACTTAACATTCTGTACCTGCTGCCGAATCCATCTGTGTTATGACTGGCCCAGGTGGCCTGAAGAAAGCTGCTGCAGTGAAAAGGGCTTCCTGCTGAGAGCAATGCCTGATGGGAAAGCAAAGCTATTGCCTGAGGCGGTTAGCTGGGCCTATAACTGAACAAAGACTCCAAAGTCTCGCCTGGCCAGCACTTTACAGAAGGAAAGTGACATGGTGGGAGGGTTGGCATATTGAGATGTATTTGCAGTGTGTGTGTTTTAGAGGAATCTCTAATCCTAGAGCTGCTTCAGGTGTCAGAGAAGATCTTTTGAGTCTTGTAGCCTACGGCGTGTTCATTATAGGACTGCGAGACCCACACACACTCACACGCTCTGCCAAAATAAGCCTCAGCTATTCACAGTACGCCATTACGCGCTTATGCTGGCAGCACAACTTCAGATGTTGACTAGATAAGACCAGAGAATATATGAAATCAATAATGCTTCCACATGAAGAGTGTGTGGGTGTGTGAATATGGATAGATAGATAGATAGATAGATAGATAGATAGATAGATAGATAGATAGATAGATAGATAGATAGATAGATAGATAGATAGATAGATAGATAGATAGATAGATAGATAGATAGATAGATAGATAGATTTCTAATCAGCCAATCACATGCCAGGAACTCGTACGTATTTAGGCATGTATTTAGGCAGGAACGTATTTAGGCATGTAGGCATGTTCAAGACGATCTGTTGCAGGTCAAACCGAGCATCATAATAGAGATGAAAGCTGATTTAAGTGACTTTGAACGAGGCATGGTTGTTAGTGTCCAACGGGCTGGTCTGAGTATTTCAGAAACTACTGATCTTCTGGGATTTTCATGCATAACTATTTCAAGGGTTTAAGAATGGTCCAAAAAAGACAAAATATCCAGTGAGCGACAGTTCTGTGGGCGCAAATGCATTGTTAATGCAAGAAGTCAGATGAGAATGCCCAGACTGGTTCAGCCCATTAGTACCAATTAAGCATCGTGTTAATGCCACAGCCTACCTGAGCATTGTTGCTGACCATGTCCATACCTTTATGACCACAGTGTACCCATCTTCTGATGGCTACATCCAGCAGGATAACGCACAATGTCATAAAGCGTGAATCATCTCAGACTGGTTTCTTGAACATGAGAATGAGTTCACTGTTCTCAAATGGCCTCCACAGTCACCAGATCTCAATCCAATAGAGCACTTTGGGATGTGGAGGAATGGGAGATTGGCACCATGGATGTGCAGCTGACAAATCTGCAGCAACTGTGTGATGCTGTCAATGTGGACCAACATGTCAATATGGACCAAAATCTCTGAGGAATATTTCCAGTACCTTGCTGAATCTATGCCACGGAGGATTAAGGCAGTTCTAAAGGCAAAAGGGGGTCCAACCCACTACTAGTAAGGTGTACCTAATAAAATACTTGTATATGAATGAATTAAATGATGTCAACAATAAAACCTCATTTTTATTTTAATTATGGCATTCATTCTCTGTTTGAGGAAGATTTATTAGAACACAATTATTGAATGGATCAGATTATTTTAACTTTAGAAACTTACCTCTAGAATCTTTTTAGCTTTAGCATTGGCACTAATCTACACACACATAGACATTGCTTCTTTAGCAAAGAAGAGAAATAGAGATAAACTCTGGGAAAAAGAGAGATGAAGAGGTTCGTACGACTGAACTCGTACAAATTTGTACGAATTAACCACTAAACTGACAAAACGTAAAATACTTATGTTTCCTTGTCAGATCAGGCTGGTTTCCTCATTTAAAAAAATGTATATTCCACCTTTATTCTTGATTCAACTAGTGCTGTGAACAAACTGTCAACATTTACAATCATTTCTTCAAGAGCAAATATACAGGTCTTCCAGATGGCTAATTTTGCTGACCAACCATAAAATAAAATAAAAAGGTATGAGGAGATGAAGAGAGATGAAGACAAACTGAAATAGTAAAGCCAACCAAATATCCATCTTCACCAGAAAGCTCATGTTCTGTAGAGCAACTAGATTCCCCAACCCTGTTTTGTTAGTAACCATTCATTCGTTCATTCATTTTCTTTTCGGCTTAGTCCCTTTATTAATCAGGGGTCGCCACAGTAGAATGAAGCGCTAAGTTATCCAGCATATGTTTTACGCAACAGATGTTCTTCCAGCTGCAACCCATCACTGAGAAACATCCATTCAATCTCATTCACACACATACACTACGGACAATTTACAGTAGCTTACCCAATTCACCTTTAGCACATGTCTTTGGACTGTGGGGGAAGCCGGACCACCCAGAGGAAACCCAGGTAAACACAGGGAGAACATGCCAACTCCCCGCAGAAATGCCAACTGACACAGCTGAGGTTCGAACCAGCGATCTTCTTGCTGTGAGGCAACAGAGCTACCCACTGTGTCACTGTGTTAGTGACCATTATAATGATATAATGATCCACAAGCTAAACCAGTCACCGGTCCAGCTGTTTTTTTGGCTGGAAGACAGAGAAAGACTCTTCTTTGAAGGAAAAGTGCTGGTGTTAGTGCTTAAACTTAATCCCCGAGAGAGATGTAGGTCTTAATAGGATAATCTCCCTCTTTCCCCTCTCATCCCTTTCTCTGGAGGCCTCTACTGTACAAGTCCACTTAGATCCGCCACAGTGAGGATGCTACAAACAAAATGGCAGCAAATCCAAATCCCCCTTCACCCTCTTTTATCTAATGGCTCTGGAGGGCCACTGTGTATCTCACCTGGCTTGAAAACTCAATTACCAGCCCATCAGGCATTGCCCAGTGCCACTAAATTTGACTGTAGTGGTGAACCCTGCCAAAAAATCCACCTGAAAACAACTTCAGACCATGGTCATGTTTTTGGAACTTAATAGTGGGTATGTAGTTTTTCCAAAACTGTCATTACAAGATGGTTTACGTGCTTGTCCAGTGGGGGTACCAGCTTGTGAGGGTCAAGCTGTGCTGGTAGACCACTTTGATAAAAAGCCTATCGGGAAAAAAAGGTTTCATTTTAAGTTGGTCAAGTAAGTTTTTGAAGCATGGTAGATTGTTGGTTGCTTGTCTAAAGTCAATTAAAATCTCTGGTGAGTCCACCAACAGTAAATTCAAAAGAAACTTAATTTCCTATATACCATTATCCCATTTTTTATTTAAAATAGGTTAAAATTTAGGATGCACAATAAATTGCCGGCCATATTGATATCGGCCGATAAATGTTATTTTTAATGTTAGCATCATCCACCAATAACATCATATTTTTAAGCCAAATGAATTCGGTTTTATTTCTGACAACTGAACGTGTTTTATATTATATTTATCTGGTATGTTTTGGTTAATGTTCAGTGACTTGTTTACTTTATGCATGTAATATTTTAGATGGTACCACTTTATTTTGATAGTTCATTTAAGTATTGGTAGACTGTCTGTTTAAAGGGGTGGTCCAGAGTATAATTTTAAGGCAAGGTTGTGATTATAAGATGCAAAGCAATGTGTGCTCCTGCTTCATTTGTAAAGAAATCACGTACTTTTTTCATATATCCTACTTTGATTATATACTGCAACTTAGCTAAACAGCTAAAACTGTTGCCCTCAAGAGGCTCTGATTAGTCAGCTAACATAATGTGCTGTGATTCGTGAATTGGCTCCATATTACCAGTAAAGCGTCATGCCTCCACAAGCATGCACTTTGCCTCTGCTGTGTAAATAGTTTCAGTCAGAGTAGCAGTAGTATCTCTTTGACCCGTGTGAGCTTTGGTTGAATTTTTTTGCTGCAGCACAAATTAGGCGAGCTATCCTTTATTTTTTTACCTAACTCACGTTACATGTCTTTGACATATACTCGAAATAAGCATGTAAAAGTAATATGAAACATTCACATCTCTTTTGTGAGTTTGTTATCTAAGATGTAGAATGCAGGGAAAGCGGCCACATAGAGCAGTGGTGCCCAAACTTGGTCCTGGAGGGCTGGTGTCTTGCAAAGTTTAGTTACAACCCCAATCAGACACACCTGGGCTAGCTAATGAAACCCTTACTAGGTATTCTAAAAAACATCTGTGTAGGTGTGTTCAGTCAAATTGGAGCAAAAAGCTGCAGGACACCGGCCCTCCAGGACTGAGTTTGAGCAACTCTGACATAGAGAGACGCTGCATGCGCTGCTAAAGACTGTGGGTGTTTACAGCAGTTTGACTAATAAATATGAATTTGTAGAAACATTGTTAACGGTGCCAAACAGCATTTCCCTTTTTTCATCCTTGCAACAACATACCATTTACACTAGACACTGTGCATGTCATAGATCAACTTTACCAAAATAAAAATACAGGTTGTGGCTCACAATCCACAGCTACTGCTTGTTGGAGCTGTTCCTTTGAGGAGTTTTTAGCCGAATCCAGCACTGAACTTGGAGAGATTCTGAAAGCTGTCCTTTGTTAAATGCTTGCTATTTTTTTATTATTCTCTGGAACATAATTCAAATTAAATTGTAAGCACTTTTGTCTTTGTGTCATGTCTGTTGGAAGCCAAAATACAGAAACAGAACAAGTTCTGTGGATCCGGCTAAGACCAGGCTGGAAATTGCTGAACACCAGCCTGAAAGTGGCCAAAACCCCTTTAAAACCAGCCTGGTTGACCAGCTAAAACCAGCCAACCAGCCTAGGCTGGTTTAGGCTGTTTTTTTCAGTAGGGGAAATAGGAGCGTCTGGACGGCACTTTAGCTTTCTCTGCTATAACATTAAAGCGCCTCTAGTGATGCCTTTTCGCTGCACGGTGTATATGCATGTGGCAAATGCATGTAACCTGAAGGGTTTATGATCTAATTAACCCGAATATATTTTTTGTAGTCCCCAAACTTTGCTCGCTGTAGGCTTTGCTAACACTGTAAAAGCCAATGTCTCCGTTTGCAGTAAACTTTAAGCGTATTACATTCAGAGGTGTTGTTTATGTTCACACAGCTACATTACACATCAACTAAAGTTTAAAATATGACATATAGTGGACCACCCCTTTAATATGTTGATACTGCTCCTTCAATAGACATTTAACTGACTATTAAAAACTTGTCAACTTGCACTTACTGCAACCGTAACCCCAATCTAACAGTCTACTTTTAATCCATTGAGAATTAGTTGGCATGTAGATGCAATGTAACTTAAATTCAACAAACAGTTTATGTTTTGTCAGGCAGTAGATTTTATTTCTATAAATGAACAATGGCCATAGAAAACAGTAGTTGATTCTAAGTTCTTAGATCACCTTAAACTGATCAGGTTTTAAGATAAAATCACTGCTTGCTTTTTGTTTTTGACTTCATATACAATTTATATTTATCTGCTAATATATTGGCCTCCAAATCTAACAATATATTTGTTATCGTATCAGTCAAAAATGTAATATTGGCGCATCCCTAATTAATAATTTTCATTTGCTTTTTGATGCAAATGAAACATTTTCATGTTTTACTCATGGTTTGAAAACCATGGTTCTAAAGCGTTGCCTTATGGCAGTGTTTCTCAACCACGTTCCTGGAGGACCACCAGCTCTGCACATTTACCGTGTCTTCTTAACCAAACACACCTGATTCAGATAATCTGCTCAATAACAGAGACTGAAAGATCCATAATGAGTGTGACTGACCAAGGAGACATCCAAAACATGCTGTGTTGGTGGTCCTCCAGGAACATGGTTGAGAAACACTGACTAATGGGTTACATATTGTAAAATGTATAGGCCAATCTAAAGAGGAATATAGATGTAAGCACGGTCAGAGACACCATTTCATTACAATGTTCTCAGGAACAGATGATCTCAGGATAGAGGATATTTTGAATCTGTAGGTTTTAGTGAAGAGAGTCAAAAGCCCAGAGCAGATTGACTGAGGATATCCATGCAGCAGGTTAACTGAACTCCATTATCCCCTGCGACTCTGTCAGCAATACCAAGGCTTTAATTGAGAAATTGATAATTGATTTAATTTGCTCTCATGGACCGAGACTGCTCAGCCTGAAAGTCTGGCAAACGGCAAAATAGGGTTTCCACAAGTGGCTCCATTTTCTAAATAATCCCTAGCAATCATAGCAGAAGTTGCTTTTTTTATCGAGGGGCTCTGGTAGTGGACTGAACGAGGACTATATTTCAGCTCTTTAAATTAGAGGTGCTTGACCAGCACACAGAGAGATTCATATCATTGAACACCACAAAACACCACTGCCTGAAAAGCATCCAGCTGACTAGAACTTGCTCTTGTTGAAATTGGGATATGGCCACTAAACCCCTTGACATAAAAATGAGCTTTCCACTGTGAGTTATCAGAAGAGAGGAATTTTTGAGGACCATTCTCTCTCTGTCTACCACATATGGGGGGTCAAGTTCTTGGTAACTGTGTCGTGTACATAGTGGAAAACTTGAGAACCAGGAGAGGGGAACACAAGATACTGTAGCTATGCAATCCAGTCATTATGGTGATAAAATATTACTGTTGTATTAATACTTAGTTTAGACATTTGTACAAAGATCCTAAACTTGGCATAATCAATAGTAACAATTATTTTGACCTTGGCTAAAACTTTTACACCTTCACCCCAACCCCTATGCTGCTGATTATCTGCTTTTACTGTAAATACAACTTTCCTTGATCAATAACAACATAAATCTCTTCTGCTTTTCAACCTCCTTTATTAAGATCTTTGCACACTGAAATTTTCGTTTACACTTTTTCATATTCGTATCCCATGAATTCATCACACACAGAAATCTTACACACTCAGTCAGAAGTGTATTAATTAACCCAATGTGAAAAAAATTCCAAAACAATTTGGTGTCTTTTGTTCTCCTCTCTCTTATTCAAAAAGAAAAAAAAAGAAAAAGAAATAACATTTTGTTCATCTAAGCCATATGTGTCAAACTGGAGGGCCACAGCTCTGCAGTTTAGTTCCAACCCTTAATTAAAGACACTGGATCAAACTAACTGAGTTCTCCAGGTTTGTTTAAACCTACAGGTATGTATATGTTGAAGCAGGGCTGAAACTAAACTGTGCAGGTCTGCGGCCCTCCAAAAGCTGAGTTTGACACTCCTGATCCAAGCCATTGCACATAGAACGAGAGTTCACATCTTATCAAAGAGATGTGCAGGATTATTCAGAAATTCTACATTTATTTCAGAAAATCTGTGGCATTTTTATATGTTGGTTGCAATTTTGCAGCCAAAAAACAGAACAATCCCGAACCGAGACTGGCAGTACGTCAAATGTTTGGACACACTTTCCAAGCTTTGGTGTGGGAAAGTTCCACACCAGGCATCAAAACCAGCGTACACCGTGGTTGTTCGCAACCATCAACCACATTCTGTCTTCATATTACACACTTTGTTCACATATTACACATTCTAGATTTTAGCTTTTGCTTGTACGGTGGCTCTGCATTGTCAAAACAGACACACAAAAAATCTAACCCGATTTTTATGATGGACAAAAATTTCAGATAAAGTGTGTAAATGTGATGAGGTTGTATTCATTTTAAAACACAAAAATGTTGGACTTGGTGTGCAGTGAACTTTACTGTGATATCCATCAGATTGTGGAAGCAAATCGATCTGTGAATTGACTTTCATATATAGTGACCCAAAACAATATACCAGCCACTTTATTAGGTACACCAAATTTCTCACTCAAATTTTAACTCAATGCATTTAGCTATGTAGACATGGTCAAGACAATCTGCTGCAGTTTAAACAGAGCATCAGAAAGGGAAAGAAAGCTGATTAGGTCACTTTGAACGTGACATTGTTGTTGGTGCCAGATGGGCTGGTCTGAACATTTCAGAAACTGCTGATCTACTGGGATTTTCACATACAACCATCTCTAGGGTTTACAGAGAATGGTCTAAAAAAGATAAAATATGCAATGAGTGGCAGTTCTCTGGGCACAAATGCCTTGTTGATGCCAGAGGTTAGAGGAGAATAGCCAGACTGGTTCGAGCTGATAGAAAAGCAACAGCAACTCAAATAACAACTCGTTACAACCGAGGTATGCAGAAGAATTCTCTGAATGCACAACACATCAAACTTTAAAGTGGATGGGCTACAGCAGCAGAAGACCACACTAGGTGCGACTCACAGGAAACTAAGGCTACACTTCGCACAGGCTCACCAAAATTGGACAATAAAAGATTAGAAAAACGACATGTCTGATGAGTCTTGATTTCTGCTGCAACATTCGGATGGTAGGATTCGGATAGTACATGGAAGAATGGATCCATGCTGCCTTGTATCATTGGTTCAGGTTGTTGGTGGTGGTGTAATGGTGTGGGGGTTGTTTTCTTCAGGCCCATTAGTAACAATTGAGCATCATGTCAACACCACAGCCTACCTGAGTATTACCAACTCAATACTAGTAAGGTGTAACTAAAAAGTGGCCGGTAAGTGTGAGAGCATTTGCATTCCAAAATACTAGCCATTTACCACTATACCACCAAAAACCACCTGGATAGAAACTTTTCATTTGTAATCACATGTACTGTTTCTATCATGGCTCAATTTTCCTTAAAACCCTATAAATGGCAGCTTGCCTTCAGGCTACAAGGAATAAAGAAAGAAAGCCAACTTGAAGCACAGCAAACACTCAAGGTTTGGGAATTTCTCAGACATTCAGTGATTTCTTCAAAGCCCACGTTGGGTTTTTCTGTTTTGTAATCCTACTTTCTCTCTCTCTCTCTCTCTCTCTCTCTCTCTCTCTCTCTCTCTCTCTCTCTCTCTCTCTCTCTCTCTCTCTCTCTCTCTCTCTCTCTCTCTCTCTCTCTCCAGAATCAGCTGCACAGAACTCTAAGATGACAAAACACTCCAAAATGCAGGAGTCAGAGGCTGAGGTGTGTGCTTTTTCAGTATCTGTAAAGGCCTTTTGAGTGTTTGGCCAGCGTGTGAAGAGTACTGTGGCCCAGATACCCTGAGGTGTGTGAGATGAGGCTGTTCGCCTGCAGCCACTCGTAAATAATGTGTGTAAGAGGAGAGAAGTCAACGCCAAGATCTTCTCTTTCCTCTCTGCTCTGACAGCCACAGCCAATCAGAAATCATTTGCTATCTCCCCTCCACCCTTGGCAAGCCACATCCATTTCACTATTGGACACCGTCAAGGGCTGCTCGGCTATCTGATGTCGAAGACTCAGGTTATTAATAAGTGTCAGGAAGAATTGATGTGGTACTTCTGGAAGGATCCGGCCCATTTCAGAGCTTTGGAAACACGTCCTGGGATATGCAGAATGCAGAATAAAGTCTCGACTGCTCCTAATGAGAAGCTTTCCATCATTCCGCACCATGCCGTGTAGAGAGAGTGAATATTTATTTCTGCAAATGAAAGATACTGCTCATACAAAAAGCATGAGTGCATGAGCGTGGGAGAGCGAGAGAGGACCAGAAATCATTTCTGGCATTTATTGGGACACCTTTTTACTCCCCCCTACAAAAGCCAGTGCCAACTATCCTCTGCAGAAATAAATTTTATAGTTCTCAAATAAAAAATGAGTCATTGGTATCTCCAAAGCGCATTATTTAATAAAGCCCTAGTGTTTTGTTTTTTTTTTTTGCCGAGCGCGCACTGTCGTTCATCATAAGCCTTGACTCTCTTTAATTAAAGTATGTCTCTGTCAAAGACACTCATGGCAACTGATAGACACAGCCAGTTACGCATTATAAGGATTTTCATTATTTCAGTGCGTAAAGATTAAATAAAAGGATCAACTTTACTCAATGGGAGATTTAATCCAAAAATAGACAGACAGTGCTACCTGTTAATACCTGCAGTCATTTTAAAGGGATAGCTCACCCAAAAATGTAAATGAGATTCTCATGGGATTCTACGCCTTACACACAGAGATATAATATTTTCAAGGATGTTTATTGCTGATACACATCAACACCAATAGTAGGAAAAACAAATATTATAGGAGTCAATGGCTGTTTCTCAATACCAAGTACACAAAGTTCGGACTTGCATCCTTGAAAGTTCAGATACCCCCAAGTTCAGACTTTCAATAATGAACTCCCGAGGATGCAAGTAGGGTACTTCTTCAAATGGAAAGGCAGCATACTTTATAATGTCACTTACCTCACCATGGATTCATTGGTTTCACTCTACATTAAAAATAAAATGATTGAATTGCATAAACCACAGCCTTATCATTAATATTATAAGAATATTATGAATAAGTATTTTTGATTTTTAAGAAATTATAAACATAAATCAGCATACATGTGGAGTGAAATGGGTTGTTATACAGAGACTCATGTCTTTGACTACCAGATTTAATAAACTACAATAGACATTATGCAAGCATTAGGTACAAGAGGTAAACAAAAGGAAATAAAGATAATAAGCAATAATAAGCAATTTAAGGAAATAAGCAATTTGGTGAACAAAGACAAACAGTGTACAACATGTAACATAATTAAAAACAATTATAAAGACTGCTAAAATAATACATCTGAGAACAAATAATACATTTGAAAGACCAAAAACTGGTTGTTATGCACAAGATGTATTAAATATCATGTTTTAACTACAAATCACAGATGAGATCCAGCGGTAGATCCGAGATGTACTGGCTGATGTAAAGCTGCTCTAGCCGGGGGATGTGATGACGAAGATCAGAGTCCACATGAATTAAAAGCACGTCATAAAATATGCACCATCTTTGTAAATAAACTGCAGATTTGAGTTTAAAAGAACTACGTTCTCCCCTGAAAAACTCTTTTGTGACACAACAGAAAAGTATTTTAAAAAACATGCGTTTTTCCTTCGCCATTAGGTTGTGCTGGTTGAGCTGCAGTGCATTCTGGGATATCTGTGCTCCACAAGTCCATACAAGTCACTTCTCGATGCGTCCTCGTCAAAAGGGGCGGAACAAATACACTTCCGGGAATTTAGCTGTACTTGGCAAAATGCAAACTTTGAATTGGAACAGTTTGGCTACGCTTGATGATGTTTCATGAGGACACAAGAACGCATATTAAGAAACAGCCAATGTGTACTGGCTATGAGCATTTAAAAAAAAAAAAGTGTTTAACAGAAGAAAAAGAATAACCATATTTGGTTTTGAAAAAGTGAAGGGTGAGTAAAAGATGTCCGACTTTTAATTTTGGGGTGAGCTATCCCTTTAACTGAAGTTATATGGCCCATTTTTAACCACCAACAACTCCATGTATGAAGATTTTTTAGCAGCTATCGAATAAGCAAAAAATGTCTATGAATTGCTCTAAACTTGCATGACCTAAATCTATAATCTGTAATAAAATTAAATATTAGGAGTTTCTATTAAAACCCGTAGAACACACAGTGGTGAATGGACATTTGTTATCTCAAAACTTTAATAAAGCAGGTGTGTTCAATCCTGCACATGGGGAGCTAATGGCCTGGAGGTCTTTGCTCTAACCTGCTTCAACAACACATGTCTAAAAGTCTGAAGACCTGGTTGAGCTGTGTTAGATTAAGCTTAGAGCTATTATTGCAGGACAGTGACCCTTCAGGAACAGGATTGGATATATTTGTGCAGAGGCTATTCTCAAAACCCTTTGTCTCATTTAGAATCATGGGAATGCTGGAGACTATCCCTATATCTTAAAAGCAGGGAACCACCCTGGATTGATGGCCAGCCAATTACAGTACTAAAGCCCCGGTCACACTGCACTTTTTGCCCCAAAGTCTTATGCATGCGAATGCGGCAGACCGGAAATGCAAGCTCGTGCGACAAGTTTTGCATTTCCCTGCCTTGGAAAGTTGAAGCTTGGTGAACTCTGACCTGCAAAATCACATCATGTGATTGCGTGAAACCAATCGAAGATCAAAACATGACCTCTCTGGACCAAAATTAAAAATATGGACCAATCGCTACCTTTTTATGTCTAATCATCTTCTTTAATCTCACCCCTTTTCACAGCACAGTACAACAGAATTTCACATGCACTAACTCTAGTGTGACCATGGCATTTGAAACTAAAATATGCAGGATATCGGCCCTCCAGGACAGAGTTTGGGCATCCCTGACCTACATAAAAAGCCAAATGGAAATGCAATTTATCAATCAATTAATCAGTCAGTCAGTCAGTCAGTCAATCAATCAAAATGTAAATAATCCTGACTGAACACACAGTTCAGGCTCAACTGGATTTGAGCTACAGACCATCTTGCTTTGAAGTACCTATAATAGCCACCGATGAATACAAAACAATTAAAATGGGTCATACGCCCACCGGGAAGCATTGCACTGTGCCATATGCAAACTTTTACAGTTTTTTTTTTTTTTTAATTGGTTTGGCATAATTTTCATAAGTAAATTGTACGTTTTCAAATCTTAGTACAAAACTTTAAACAGATCCCACTTGTAACACCACTAGACATTCTTTCAAATCTGATGTCAATATTTCATTGTAGTTGCACATATTTTCTATTCACATAATTATTGTTTCAGAAGATGAATGATGTTTAACAGAGCAAGGAAATTTTCACAGTATGTCTGATAATATTTTTCCTTCTGAAGAAAGCCTTATTTGTTTTATTTTTGCTAGAATAAAAGCAGTTTTTAATTTTTTTAAAACCATTTTAAGGACAAAATTATTAGCCCCTTTAAGCTATATATTTTTTCGATAGTCTACAGAACAAACCATTGTTATACAATAACTTGCCTAATTACCCTAACCTGCCTAGTTAACCTAATTAACCTAGTTAAGACTTCAAATGTCACTTTAAGCTGTATAGAAGTGTCTTGAAAAATATCTAGTAAATTATTATTTACTATCATCATGGCAAAGATAAAATAAATCAGTTATTAGAAATGAGTTATTAAAACTATTATGTTTAGAAATGTGTTGAAAAAATCTTCTTTCCATAAAACAGAAATTGGGGGAAAAAATAAACAGGCAGGGTAATAATTCTGACTTCAACTGTATATAGAGAATATTTGCTTTAATCACAAAAACAAAACAGTAAAATCTTTTTCCAAAGTAGCAAACAATACAAGGTGCAGGTTCTAAATCTCCCTCTGTGCTGAATTAATGTTATTGTACTGTTAAACTGTACACAGCCATTACAGCAAATGTTACACATGTTCAGACAAACTGACCAAAAAAATGTAAAAAAATAAAATTATACATCACAAAAAATGTAAGCATAGAGCCTTTATAGAAATCTGAGATGAAGCATGATATGGAAATTACATTCATGACATACAATATATTTTCATATTTTTCATATATTATATTTGGATTATGTTAAATGCTACATATGCTACATATATACTGTACATGCCTATTTGTAATTCTAATATTTGTAATTCCAGTATATACAAACAGCCAGTTTTGCTATAATTTAAAATATGTTGCGTGTATGACTTATTTTATATATGTAAAATCCAAATATGAACTTGTATATCATTTATACAGTTGAAGCCCCCTAAAACCTTGATTTTTTTTTCTTTTTAAAATATTTTCCAAATGATGTGTAACAGAGCAAGAGAATTTTCACAGTATGTCTGATAATATTTTTTTCTTCTGGAAAAAGTCTTATTTGTGTTAATCCGGCTAGAATAAAAGCAGTTTTCATTTATTTTTTTAAACAATTTTACGGACAAAATTATTAGCCCCTTTATTTAGATAAACACTTATCTTGTCTAGTGTAAAGGATTATGTGTATTGTACTAAGACAATTGAAAATATGCTGGAATGTTTGAAAAAGTGCACTTTTGATGATCTGTTGTATCTTTTTTGTTACTTGAATGACACCTTCATGATTTACATAAAGTATTAATAATATAATTTGCACCCACTTTTTAATTTTTTTCCAAGACATTAACCTTTTGTTCATTCTTAAAGTTAACATTGTTTGGTGAATATCTCTTCTAGACTGCTGGATGTAGCAGATGTCAACGAGCTGTGATAGCCGCATCGCATCTGGTGTGTCACTGCCTTAATCTTTGCTTGATGAATTGCATACAACTTTCCAATCTAGTTTACACTGCCTCATCCTTCAATAGCAACAACACCTTCATTTCATTTTGAAACACTGAAATCATTTAGAGGCAAATACAGAGCTGCAGATGCTACACGCTGAAGCAGAAAATACACAAATTTGTTTGACTTGGTAGACCAATTTTATTCTCATTTCTATTTTTTTTTTGATACTTAATAACATCTAAACTACTTTCCATCCACTTCCCATTAAACACTGAATAAATATGTTTTAGAATGCGCAGTCATGTGTTGAAAGTTGACATTTTGAAAGTTACTTTACTTAATTTGAAGGAAAGTTTGGGAAAGTAAATTTGTCTTTATTTGATCCATTTTAAAATGCAATTAGGTGAGAAGAAAACAGCAGATGCACCAAAAACCACTCATAAAGTGTTCAAGTCCATAAACACACTTAACTACCAGCAACACTCAGACAAGCACGTTGTCTCAGTCAAATGCCAAAAACATCAATAGACACTTATATCAACAGACAGTAAAAACAATCCTCTCCACTGCCCATGCTCGGAGAGGTTCTCGTCTCCTTCCGCACTTTGAGCTGTAATATATATTTAGAAATGAAGGATCCAGTAGCCGGCTTGGATTGGGTTTATCAGTGAGAGATCTCCAGATTTAATTGGGTTTGTGAGCAGAGAGAATGGTGCTCCATTAGTTCTGAATGGAACCTGGGAACTGCAATCACTTTGTCAGCAGAGAGAAGCACTAACAACAGGTCTCAAGAATCACCCACACCTTTATGCCTGTAGTGCTCAGTGTTTGCTTCGAAACTGAACACATGTAAGGCAACAAAGGTATGAAAAAAGATTGAGAGTGATTACAGGTAAATAACTGCCGTAATTGAAAATCTTGACTAATATTAGATTTAAGCTCTGCGCTTTTTTAGCATTTAATTTCTTTCTTTATTGCAACTGAAGTTGGTATGGCTTACTTTTGGTGTTCTGTACCTAGTACTTTTTTAGCACCGTGGAGAGGTTCCAATTATGGGTGAGGTTCCAAGTGTGCCATACACAACACAGGCTCATTGTGGATATGTACCCCTGTCTACATTTCTGAAGAGCATTAATTATGTAGCCAGAGGTGCATTTCGTCTTTAATATGAACGGGCGGTATGATGCCACCGGCGGCTTCTATTCATTTTAGCGCTACTAGCTGACTGCTTACCTCCAAATGGATGGCCTTTCTGGTGTTATTAATTTGCCCAATAGTTCACCGCATGTGAAAAAAAAAATTGTTAACTGATATAAATATAAAAACTAACTGTATTGTGTATATACAAAACTAAATTAAACTAACTAAAATTATAGCAAAAATGCCCTTTGTTTTAGTCTTTGTAAATGTATTAAATACAGTGCATTTGGAAAGTATTCATACAGCAACGCTTTACTTTTTCCACATTTTTTTATGTTACAGCCTCATTCCAAAATGGAATAAATTAATTTATTTCCTCAAAACTCTACACACAATACCCCATAATGACAATGTGAAAAAGATTTTTTGAAATTGTTGCAAATATTATTAAAAATAAAAAAAACTGAAATTCACACATACATAAGTATTTACAGCCTTTGCCGTGAAGCTCTAAATTGAGCTCAGGAACATT
This sequence comes from Danio aesculapii, assembly GCF_903798145.1. NCBI lineage: Eukaryota > Metazoa > Chordata > Actinopteri > Cypriniformes > Danionidae > Danio > Danio aesculapii. Next base: position 7,267,945 of record NC_079452.1, on the reverse strand, counting down.
CTGTTTCTACTGATCATTCTTGAGATGTTTCAGCAGCTTAATTGGAGTTCACCTGGGTGTAAATTCAGTTGATTGGACATGATTTGGAAAGGCATACACCTGTCTATATAAGTTCCCAGGGTTGACAGTGCATGTCAAAGCACAAACCAAGCATGAAGGCAAAGGAATTGTCTGTAGACCTGTTTCTAGAAAGGATTATCTTGAGGAACAAGGCTGGGGAAGGTTACAGAAAAATTTCTGCTGCTCTGAAAGTTCCAATGAGCACAGTGGCCTCCATCATTAACCATAAGTGGAAGATGTTTGGAACCACGAGGACTCTTCCTAGAGCTGGCCGGCCATCTAAGCTAACTGATCGGGGGAGAAGGGCCTTAGTCAGGGAGGTGATCAATAACCCGACAGTCACTGGAGAGTGGAGAACCTTACAGAAGGACCATCTGTGCAGCAATCCACCAATCAGGCATGTAAATGGTAGAGTTGCCAGACCAAAAGGCATCTGAAGGACTTCCAGTCCATAAGACACAAAATCTCTAGTCTGATGAGACTAAAATTCAACTCTTCGGAGTGAATGCCAGGCGTTACGTTTGGAGAAAACCAGGCTCCACTCATCACCAGACTAATACCATCCCTGCAGTGAAGCATGGTGGTGGCAGTCTCATGCTGTGGGGATGTTTTTCAGCAGCAGGAACTGGAAGACTAGTCAGGATAGAGGGAAAGATGAATGCAGCAATGTACAGAGACATCCTAAATAAAAACCTGCTTCAGAGTGCTCTTGACCTTAGACTGGGGTGACAGTTCGTCTTCCAGCAGGACAATGACCCAAAGCACACCACCAAAATAGCATTGTATTGTGTGTAGAATATTAAGGAAAATAAATGAATTTAATCAATTTTGGAATAAAGCTGTAACATAAAAAATGTGGAAAAAGAGCGCTATGAATACTTTCCGGATGCACTGTACATGCTGTATGCCTTTTAGAAGTAAATGTATTTGTCCAATGTTTGACCCGTACCGCACCTCACAGTCTGATGCCATTGGCCAGATCAAGCCAGTCCTTCTTTAGTCAGTCCTAGCTGTTGTTCCTGCAACAAAAAACAACATGTGGACTTGACAACAGCACAGTGACAGCATGAAATACAGGGACTTAAAATTATTAATTTAACACATTTATGCCTAATAATGGTTTTATTTCTGTATTAGTGATCGCGATTGCGAAATTTATTTTTTCTTTTTAACCAGATCTTCTAAGTCAGTGGTGTCCAAACTCGGTCCTGGAGGGCCGGTGTCCTGGAGAGTTAAGCTCTAACCAAAATCAAACACACCTGAACCAGCTAATCAAGCTCTCACTAGACATACTTGAAACATCCTGGCAGGTGCGTTGAAACAAGTTGGAGCTAAACTAAGCAGGACACCGGCCCTCCAGGACTGAGTTTGAACACCCCTGTTTTAAATGAACTGGTTGAACTAGTTCACCAAATCAAACTGAATCATTTGAAATGGTCCACATCTCCATTAAGCAATCTTATCCACAAGCGACTTACTTTTAACATGCCCAATACCCCCCTCTGACTCGAAATAAACCAAAGTGTGAAACGTGTGTTTAATATGCATGCATATTTTACTTAAGGCAGCTATCTTGTGGTCTGTTTTACTTGAGTTTGAGAATGGGTGGATGGTAGTGGTAGTTAATGGTGGTCATGTGTCCTCAATGTTTCAAAAATCCTCAATGCTTTTTTATTTTAAATCTTGCACCTAACAAGTATCCTTATTTAGATAAAAAAAATAATAATAATATTGAAACTAATAAAAGCTAAACTAAAACTAAGCAATTTCAAAATATAAAAACTAATGAAAACTAGTAAATCGGACTCTTAAATGAATTAAAACGAACCGAATTTGAAAACAAAAAGTCAAAACGAAAAAAAAGAATAATAATAAAACTAATGAAAAATCCCAAACTATTATAACCTTAGGTCAGACTTGGGACGCGGAGCATAGTTGACTATGATGATGGGGTTCAAGTCAAAGAATGGTTCAAGAAACAGGTAAAGCAATAAATAAATAAACAAACAACAGGTTGAAAACGTGGTGAAATCACGCAGCCACAACAGCTTTTCTTTCATAGATTGCTTTTTAAAAAAACACTATCGGTTGGGTTTGGGGAAGTGGGTGGGTGGATCTGTACGTCAGTCATTCTGTTAACAGCAATCTGGCCTGGTCGGCTGAAGTGTACATTGCACCCTCTGGTGGATTTAGGTGAGAAGAAGATGCGCAAGAGGAATTTGTGATCTTCAAAAAGTGTACACAGCAGCCTCTGGTGGAAAAACAAAAACTCTGAGCAGACATACTTCCTGTAATGTATTTCGATGTCCCCAGAAATGTGGAACTAGGTACATATCCATAATGAGCCTGGGGTGGCCATTCTGTTACCAAAGAATGATGTATACACACTGCTGATCACAGATTGGTCCAAGACAATTGTCACTATGCAGCAGACATTTTGATGTCAAAACAACATCAAAAACATGTGACAATGCGAATCAATTTAAGGTCAGTTGACTAGCTTAATGTCAAAACAACATAAAATTGACATCTAAAAAACAAGTCAAAAATTGATTGCAGGACTGTACTGTAATTGATTTTCAGTGTGTTTTTTGATGCCAATATTAGATGTCATGCATTTGATGACATGCATTGTATGGATACAAACTCCAGTGTAAACTCATAATTTGGAAATTAAGGTTTTAGATGAATATATACAGTTGAAGTCAGAATTATTAGCCCCCCATTGATTTTTTTTTCCTTTTAAAATATTTTCCAAATGATGTTTAACAGAGCAAAGAAATTTTAACAGTATGTCTGATAATATTTTTTTCTTCTGGAGAAAGTCTTATTTGTTTTATTTCGGCTAGAATAATAGCAGTTTTTAATTTTTTATAAACCATTTTAAGTTGAAAATTATTAACCCCTTTTTTCAAATTGTTTTTTCGACTGTCTACAGTACAAACCATCGTTATACAATAACTTGCCTAATTACCCTAACCTGCCTAGCTATATATATATTTTTTATAGTTTTTGTGTCATTACTTTGGTGGTAAAAAGACCATCGTTGTGTGGATGTCAAATGAAATTCAAGGCTCATTTTGACATTAAGGTGCCCATTGGGTCTCAGCTTTATTGAATTTGTGAGATTTAAATGGTCAAAAGCAGTCCAGACATTCTTCTCATTGGTAGCTGAGGAGCGAATCCAGTAATTCCTTGAACAGATTTTAAGGAAGTCACAGCAGTAGAGTCAGTACAAACTATACCCATATCCCATCCACTTTACGCAGTACTACACAGCAATGGAATAGCAAACCAAGCCGAGCAAAACCAAACCAAAGCAAGTCGAGCCAAGCCGAACTGTACCATTTAGTGGAAAAGCAGCTTTTATTACACGTGAAGTCTGTTTATCAGTAGATGCCGCTTAGTTCAGGTATGTGTGTCCATGTGTTTCCATCGGCAGCAGTCTGGAAAAGGTGTCTCACATCAGCATGGTGAATATCCAGCAGCCTCGGACACTTCGGGAGGAAATCAATGCCTGTGGTGCGCTGACATTTCAATCCAAAGGTCCTGCATATTTGTTTTTCAGGATTTTGGAGATGATCTCCAACATAAAGTACACAGCAGTGCCCAGAGGAGGAAGGACCACAAAGGAATTTTTCACTCTCATTTTCTCTGACCATAACAGCCGCCCCCCCACCACCTCCCTCTAGCATCCCCCATTCCCATTTTTTTCTTCCGCCCCTTACATCCCCTCGCTAAGACAATCATCAATTACCTTTATCCACCAGCACTATCTCATCCCAACTCATTTTGAAGATGAGGTTTCCATGCTGCATGGTTACTGTCCAATCCTCTTTCTGTCTATCACCTCTCCTTCTTCCTCTCTGAGCACGGCCTGAGATTGACAGCCAGTGAGCAAATCAATAATAATTATGGAATTGCCGTGGCTGGTGTTGGTCATGTGACAGAGCAAACAATCATTTGAATATGTAGTCAAGCACACATTACAGCCCGCATCAAACATGAACCATTAATGTCCCCAGTGGATTAATTTATTATTGCTGCTGTGAGTGCTTTGTTTATAAAAGAATATGCTGTTAGGTTGTTAGATTTGTATACAATTACATTTATTTTGTCGAATGTGTGTTATAGGCACACAGTTCAAAACAGGACATTGATTACATACACACACAAATGCTATGACAGTTAAAATGTTTAAATTCAACATGATCAGTCAAATGCTTTCATATTTACAGTATTTTATGTATGTATATTTTATGTATTCAATGTAGCCTATGCTATTTTAAAAGTCAGTTCTTTTTCTTAGGAGGTCTCCTACAACACAGTGGCTAAGAGAGCTCAATTGTGCTGCAAGTTTGGAAAACACATGCAAATAAAACACAAACTGAGATATGCAAGATCTGAGACTTGAGTGTGGTTTTATCTTTAACAAGACACTTTAAACAGGAAGCAGCCAGGTTTGTCACTTCTTGGGGTCTCCTGACACATTTAAATTGTGGTCTGTGCTATTTGCAGCACGTTTTTGTATTTGCAATTGTGAAAATGTGTGTGCGTGTGTGTTATTAAACAGATTTTTCAATCTGTTAGTGATTTTCAATTTGCAGTGTTTTCTTAACTTGCAGAGTATTTGAGCCCTCTTGTCACCGTAGGGTTGACATAAAAAAAAAAAAACTACTTTTAAATTCCTTCTCTGCAAATGTAATCTGCCCTGACTTTTCAGATCCCAGCATGCATGAGACATCGACATGACGTCAGATTGACTTTGTACCTCAACATTGTGGGACCTCGCAGTTTGTTTGGAACTGAAAATTTGGCTGACACCAGAACCCACTGTCAGGCTGACATCAGTGTCCAACGTCGAACAAACATTGCAATTTAGTTACTTTTCAATGCAACCTAAAAATAACCAAATATCAACATCTAATGATGTTACAGCTTGAGGTTGTGTGGACATTACCAATATGACGTCTATCAGACGTTGGATTTTAGTTGCCATACCTGACGAAAAATGGCCCATTTCCACTGAGTGGTACAGTACGGTTTGATACGCTGTTATGACCGTTTCCACGTTCAAAAGGTACCTAAAAGTGAACCGTACCATACCACTTTTTGGGTACCTAGCACAACAAAAGGGTACCTAAACGCAGAGCTAGATGTGCAACTGAACGCTATTGGTTTACAGAGATACGTCACTTGCATGTGCAACAAGCTAGAATTAAAACAAAGGAACCACCATGTTTTACATACACAGCCGAGACATTGCACCGTAATAATATATATATATATATATATATATATATATATATATATATATATATATATATATATATATATATGTATATATATATATAACAAGTCATGGTCTACTTGAGTTAAAAAAAAAACCTTGTCGTCGTCTTGGTGAACAGCCACAAAGCCAAGAAGAAGAGCAGAATCTACCCTGTGCCTGTTGTTTTTACAAGGCCATCTAAATCGTGAGCGGTTTCGCTTTCTTGCTTGTGCTCACTGTGCGTATGTATTTGAAATAACAAACTTCTTGAGTTGATGATAATAACAGGCATGTGATTATTCAAGTGCTTCTGGCATCCAATCCTGTCAGAAACGAACAAAAGTGAGACTGACGCATGAAAAAACAAAGGAGAAGCCGGAAAAAACAAAGGAGCAAATGATTCTTTCAGCAAAACATGAAGAAACTGCCATGTTTAACTATTATCATCACCTTTTGGATTGTTATGGACTCGTAATGACAGAATGATTCATTAACAGAGGTTACATGTGCTGGCGAAGATTAAAGATTAAAGTTTGCACTGAGTGTGGGCTATATGTTGCGTGTTTTTGAACCCAAATAAGGACTAAATGTATGCTATGTGTAGTTTTTTTGTAATTGGTAACATATCAGGGACTGTAAGGGTCTGTGTGTTCATATATGTTGCAATTATTTATTCATTTAATATAATTGCAGACGTTACAGTAGGTTATTTTACTATCATTAATCTGCAGTTATAATCAAATCATGTTCATAGAAAGGTTAATAATGAACCTTTATACACAAGTATTTATGTATATAAAGCATCTGTTTTGTGAGAATTTCTTCTCATATAATATGTGAATGACCAGCTTTACTTTGACATTTCCTTGAGGGAGAATGATGGCGACTTAAACCACGCCCATTGGTACACTTATAGCAGTTGAAATGCTAGTCTGATAAATGTGATCGACCCTTACTATACCGCACTGTACCACTCAGTGGAAACGGGCCATAAAAGCCAGTATTTGATGTCAATGTGAAGTTGGTATAATATGTTTGCTGGATGTTGAATTTAGATATTTTTCCAACACAACCTAAAATCAACAAAATATCAACATTATTTCATGTGATTGTTGGACGTCAAAATAACATTGTCCTTAGATGTTGGGGACCTAAATCTAACATAATATTAACGTCTTATGATGTTGTGTGTCTGCTGGGATGGTGTGGTCTGTGATTGGTCAAATGTGTACAGCACAAAATGGAATGCAAATTACCATATAGCAGTTTCAGCTTCGAAGGATTCCTCAGTCCACTGTAGGACAGTAATGCTGGGATTGGTTTTACCACATCTATTCAAACCTCCATCACGAGCACTACTTGAGCAGGACATTTTTCAGTGGTAAGTTTAGAGATTGAAAACTAAATACACTGATTTCTCTTGAATATACGAATGCAATATTTGTAGTCTCCACCACAAACACTAGATTTCTGCTGAGTCTGCACACTCAGTGAATGCTGTGCTCTCACACATTCTCTCATCATAATCAGCAAAGTGCAGATATGATGCACTGTAGGTAAGAGATTCATTCTGCAGCTTCAGTATTTATAACATAGCACAAGCTAAATTAACCACATTAGTCTGGACAATAATTGCCCAACATGAGGTCAACAACACAAACCAACTATAAAAATGGGATTTAACAACAGCGGATCTAACTGTAGTTCTGCCGAATGACTAAAAAGTTATCAGTGTGATGGTGAAATACTGTACATTTCTTATTCAAACCATCCTTCTGCAATCTTATACCAAAAATGGAAATAAGACCATATAATAGATACAAGTATGTGGGAGAGTGTTGCTATTATGTGACTATATTGCATTGCAATATGGAGCAATTGAATTGATTTAATGTTAAACCAAAAGTAATTCACAAAATACTTAAAAATGAAATTAATGACTGGTGTCATAATGGTGCAGTGGGTAGCACGATCGCTTCACAACAAGAAGGTTACTGGTTTGAGCCCTGGCTGGGCCAGTTGGTGCTTAAACTTGCGACAATGTGGTACTTCTCCACGGTTTAATGACGTAGAAGAAAGAGCATGTGTGGAGACGCTGACACGGTAAACAACAACAGAGGAAACATGGAGAAGGAATGTGGTCAGTCGCCACAATTTTCTCAAACCTGACCTGAGATCTCTCTCATACCTACAAATTACTCTGAATGGTGAAGGACACCATATATAAACATAGGCGCAAGCTACGGTCCTTTCCCTTAAAGTAAACTGCACATATTTCGCCGAGCTAAAAGCAAGACAATTTATTCCATCATGGCTAGTGTGGCACAGATGCCAGAACCTGCCTTTACGCATGTGCAACGTTGTAAATTGTATGGCAAGTGTAAACACATGAATCGGATATGGGTCGCAATTAAAAGAGCATGTAAATGGACAGGCAAAAAAATAAATAAATCAGATACAGGCTACAAATCGGAATTGGGCGCCAAGACCTGACAGTGAAAACGGGACATAAGAATACTTTTAGGATTTTCACGCAGCAATATATGGGGAATGCATCTTACCTAGTAATACTAACAACATGATATATTATACAGTAGATATAAGTTAATGTGGTTTCCTGCAGATGTAATAGATGTTTACTCAGCAGTCTCCACGTGTGTGTTAAGGCCTAGTCGTAAACGTAGTTCAATTTGTGTAATGAGAACTAACAGTAATGTCTCTGCCACTCCAGTAGTCCATAAAGACCGGGTGAAATTTAGGTTGTCACTGCAGCACCATAGAGACCTGTTAAACATTTACAAGGTAACCAGGCCAAGACCAACTTTTAAAAAAATGAAATGTTTAAATTTATGTTATTGAACCTGCCTTCAGTAATTCATATCCAGCTTTGGACCCCTCAAACCACCTCAAATTCATTCATTCATTCATTCACTCATTCATTCATTGTCCTTCCGATAAGTCCCTTTATTCATCAGGGGTCACCACAGCAAAACAAATTATCACCAACATATCCAGCATACTGTATGTGGATGCCCTTCCAGCTGCAACCCAGTACTGGGACACATCCAAACACACTCATTCACACACATACACTACGGCCAATTTAGCTTATTCAACTCACCTATTACGCATGTCTTTGGACTGTGGGGGAAACAGGAACAGCTGGAGGAAACCCACTCAAACATGAGGAGACCCAGCCGGGACTCAAACTAGCAACCTTCTTACTGTGAGGCAACAGTGGGATACTCAGTGCCTTCCAGTATTCTAAAGAGAAAGATTTGAATAAAGATTACATTGATTAAAGGATAAAGATTTTTCATCCTAACACTACTTGAGCAGAAGTTTACTTTTGGTAAACATCCCAGGGCTATAAAATTACAAAATCAATTGTGACTGCATTTCACATTTCCAAACGGTACATTTGCACTTACATGTTTGTACAATAGTGCACATTTAAAGGTGCATTAGGTGATCTGCCAAAATGCTAACCGTTAGCGTAATAGCTTTGAAAACACATTCCCTCCGCTGCCATCCAAAACCACGCCTCCTGAAACACAAACACGCACCTTAAATAATAATAATAACAACCTTAAATTACTTTGTAATACTACAATTCAGAATGAAAAACTATCATATGTAGCACATTTTCAGTTGTGTAGCAAGAAAAACGTGTCATAATGTGCAATATTTTATTCATGCAAGGATCACTGGTCTCACTCTGCCGGCGGGGTGCAGGAGTTACACTTATTACTAAGCCATACTTACATGTTTTTTCAGACTGAATATTCAAAGTAGCATGGTAAACAATATCAGGGACTGCATCATAGGTTGTCATTGTTCTAAAATGTGATGTAAAACTTCACCTCAGTAAAGCTGGGTATGCAGAATAGCGCTAAGAGATCAGACACAAATTATTATGTTCAAACAATGTATTCATTTCTTTATGATTAATGCATAAACATAATCATCACAATACCAATCAAATAAAACAAATAAATACCATAGGCCCACATAAATAACAAACAATAATCATAAAAGAATGACAAAAATTACAATACTGAGAAGTTGTAATATAGTGGTGAAATAAATTCCAATGAAACGAGTCCCAATAGTTTCAGAGAATAAGTCCACCTTATAAACAGGAGGTCCAGTGATCACTTCAGCAGTCGATCCATAGAAGTGATGTCATCAGCCAGTATGCCACATTTGCTCGGGTCTTATCTTCACATGCCATAAATGTATAATGTGTAATGGGGAGTGAGTGTGTTAAAACAAGTGATCAGATGAAGTTAAATGTTTCTGTATATGTTTATGTTGTTGCGGGTGATTGTGTATGTATGTGTGGTTCTATAATAAAGAGAAAAAGGCTTAATTAGTTCTGAAACTATTCACGCAGAAAAAATGCTGCGTCATTATTACTACACGTGAATATACACGTGAAAGATCATGAACACATAACATAATAAAAGTGTCATTCTAATACAGTTGCAAACTATGAATATGCATATCCATCTATGTAAATACACATCAAAGGATATTTTAAGTTTAATAATGAACTATGAACACTCACGTTCTGCAATGACGCACATCATAAAGTTCTGTCGAACTCTGAAGCAAATCACACCACATCTACATCTCATCAAACTGCTTGCTCTGGGAATGCTGTAGTTGCGATCCTAACAGTTTGTTGGCTATAATGCTATAAACTGGTGACTGAGCATCACAATGCACACCTGTCTTTTCCTCTGTTCGTTTTTCCATTACTGTGTCTAATACTCTCACACTATTCATTGAACTCGTGAGCGGACCTCTTAACTACGCCCACATAATAACATAACAGGTAAAGAATGAATGAACAGTTAGAAAACAGAATAATTAAACAATCGTTTGTACAATATTGATCATGTAAAAGGTGCCTTATGAAATTGAAAATAGTCACATCAATCTTTTGCTGGCAGACGTCAGTGGCTGAACAACACTTCTGTGCATACAGGCCATTCGTAAAACAACAAAATCTACATCAGCTTTGCGCGACTAAAAGAGTTTTCAAACAGAACATTACCTGTCTAAAAGAAATACTTCAGCCATGTTAAAATCCTCCTCCTGCGTACAAAAGTAACTCCAATATTAATTCAAGATTTTAAAAAGTTTTGATTTAGCATTTGTTTTTACTGCTGTCACTCTCTACTGTGCACATACTGTAAATGCGCAAATAGCAGACCTGTCTAAGTGAACAGGGGTACGCAGATGTACAAATTTACATTTGTTGACAGACAGTTTGGGCTTATCAGAATTATGGGAATTATTGGCCCAACAAATTTTAATTGGATGAACATTTTTTAGTCTTATGCCTTACCAACAATATAAAAATACATATAAATACATTTAGATTATTTACTTTAACCAATGCTATTTGAATGTGAAGAGACTTTCAACCAGCACAACAAAACAAAAAATATTTCTGAAGACAATCATTTACTGCACCTTTAAAGTATACCCCACCAACGCCATCAACAATGCTGCAATTAGAGGGATACAAAGTTAGCATTAGCTCTACTATAAAAGATCTGGGTGTTAAATTAGACAGGAATTTAACTTTGAAAATCAAATATCCCATGTCAAAAAAACTGCTTTCTTTCATCTGAGAAATATTGCTAAGTTACGAAGTATGTTATCCTTCTGAGATGCAGAAATGCTTTTATGACTTCTTGGCTGAATTACTGTAATGCTCTGTACGCTCACTGCCCAGCACCCTCTATTAACAAACTTCATCCAGTACAAAATGCAGCTGCCAGAGTTCTTACCAGCTTTAGAAAATATGATCATATCACTCCAATTTTATTCTCTTTACAATGGCTGCCTGTTAAGTTTCATATTGATTTTAAAATATTGCTTCTTACCTATAAAGCTTTAAATAATCTAGCTCCTGTTTATCTAACCAATCTCCTGTCTCACTACAATCCAACCCACTCTTTAAGATCTCAAAACGCAGAGCTTCTGGTAGTACCTACAGCAAAGTCAATTAAAGGGGGTCGAGCCTTCTCATTTATGGCTGCTAAACTCTGGAATAGCCTTCCTGATAATGTCCAAGGCTCACTCTCACAGTTCAAAACTAGATTAAAGACCTATCTTTTTAGTAAAGCATACACTTAATGCATCATAAAAGGGTATGATGCATGAATGTGCTCCCCGCAGGTTTTTACATCTTGTTTATACACTATGAACAGCAGCTACGCTAACGGCCCCCAGAGACTATGCAGCGCTACTGATTCAATCCAAGACCCGCGACGAGATGATCTCAAGGTTTTCATATCCTGGACCAGTCCGTATCCTGAGCAGCTGCTGTGGTGGTCATGGAGGAGTGGAGAGCATGAGACTGATTCCTGTGACACTCCAGGGACAGACGAGTCTCGCTGATGTCCAGCTTATCCAGCCTCCGGTGCCTAGACTGCAGCTCTGCACAAGACATTTGGCCATAGGAGAAATGGTCGTGGCCAACTGAGCCTGGTTTCTCTCTAGGTTTTTTAATTCTTCACTTTCGCCAATTAAAGTTTTTTCCTTGCCACTGTCGCCACTGGCTTGCATGGTTTGGGACGCCTGACACTGTTTCAATTTACTATAATCTTGTACACAAGAAGCTGCTTTGACACAATCTACATTGTAAAAGCGCTATAGAAGTAAGGGTGAATTGAATTGAATGCTTTGAATTTAGGCACTACTTTGCACCTTCAAGGTTCTAATATGGACCCTTTAGGTATGAACATGTATCATGTATCATGTAGAGAAAGCTTTTGTACCTTTATGTCAGAGAATGCAGATAGAAGATATTGTGAGTTGATGGGATTTAACACATTATTCAAAAGGCCATGAAATTAAGCCTTCGAGTGTGATTTATTGGAATCAGGAAGACGTTTACCGAAGTCAGTTCATCAATTCCTGGGGATGCTACCCTGCTTAATTAAATGAGCCAATTAAAAGACTTCTATTGACAAATGCATTATCTAGCCTTTTATGACAGTCCTTAGTAAGTTGCATATGCTTAGTGAGTTGTCTATGTGAAGGTGTGTTGGAAGAAAAGTCTTCTCAACTTTAGGATGCATGACAGTGGAGTATTAATTTCACAGTCTTTTGTGTTTTCTCTCTGCAATGCAGCAGCCTCACTCCAATCAATGCGCTCACAGTGTTATCTAAAATAGCATAAACTCTAGAACCGGTTGTAAATATTAATGCATGCCAGCTGTACTACTCACCCCACTGTCAAATCACTCCACCAAACATTTTCTCTAGTTCTCTGAGTCTCTCTCTCTTTTTAATAGTTTCGCATCATTTCTTTTTGAACTTCCTGGTGATGCAGTCTTGAGTGTTTTAGTGCCAGTAATTAAAAGTCTCTGGGCTCAGATGCGTGAAAATCTCTGAAGGAGGTCTCTTCCCTGCTGCTGGGTCACATAGACTCCATGGCCCTGAGCGATCAATGAAGGTGATGGCAATCCAGTGAAGGACCAGAACCAACTCATCGATACATGCTTTGCGTCCAAGACCATGCTGGCGGGGGACATCCGGTGGGATGCTCTCTGGATAATGAGCAGCTAGTCCAACACGCAGCTGGTACCACCACTCAGACCATGGTACAATATGCCAGAATATTGATTACCTTAATGGTGTGTTCAGTCAAGTGAGGAAGACTAATTTGAATGTACAAATTCTGCTGGGTGAGACAAAGCTGAGATATTGTAAAGACGATTTCAGCTTTGTTCCCATTTAGAAAAAACAATAGAGTAGGAATGATTTTCAACTTCCGATCATAGAAGCATTAATTTGCTTAGAAAGATGTTTAATTGTCACCAGCTGAAGTTACACTCAAGTTTTTTAAATTGTATAAAGTAGAAACTTTCACGTTGTCACATTTTATTTGGTCAAAACTAAATGTTTATAAATATTATATTGCATATTTCTCTGCACCTGCAAAGTTAAGGGTTGGTTTATACTTCTGCGTTGAGCGGTTGCCGTGACCCACGGCGCATGCCTTGCACATAGCCATGCATTTATACTTCTGCGTGCTGTTTTTGTTGCTCTGCAATAATACTTCCAAAACGCTAGCTGTTATGTTCCTCTGTATCAAGTTTCTTCGCAGGTGTTTTATTTTTTCCGAGTACTACCTTAATGTACAAGTAGCTAAAGCTCAATCATTCAGAGGAGGGAACCGGCGGACATGCATCAACTTTAATCATGAGGTAAATACAAAACATTTAAAGCTCCTTCACGGCCCAGCAGGCACACAACATCAAATACTTTAATATTAGGTTAGATTTAGGTCAGGTGATCGAAATTGACCAAAAATGATGTCAAATTACGTTGATACGATTAGATGTTGATATTTGGTTGATTTTAGGTTGATTTTAGGTTGAACGTTGGACACTAACGTTGGCCTGACATTGGGTTCTGACGTCAACCCGATTTTCATTTTCAAACAAAATCCAACGTCTCCATGTTATGACATCACGTTGATGTCCTGTGATGCAGGGGGGACACGACACTTGTTACCACTTGCTCCATTGAGCCTGCAGCTCTCAGCACTGCCTACACTCGGCACAGCTACCAAGCCAACTAATCACAGAGCTTGCACTATGCGTTGTTTTAAATTTTTTGAGAGGTGCACGTCAGTGTCGGTGTCAGCCACAGTGAGGGCTTTGCGACCGCACAAAGGCTGTGGCGGACCATATGCATGCGCTTGACGCAGAAGTATAAATCAGCCTTTAAGCTCCAACCTGTCCTGTCTGGAAGTTTTTAAGTATGCTACCAAGTATACCCAATTCACTGGTTTAGGTAGGTTTAATTAAAGTAGGAGCTAAATTATGCAGAGTAGTGGCCATCTAGGTGCAGAATCAGAAACTCTTGGTGTAACATCATGCTGATGTTGTCATATGTCATGCATAAATGCTTTTTTTGAATATGAATATGTCTCTTCCCCCATGGCATTTGTGGATATGAAAGTGTCCATCTTTTGCCTATGGCACAATTAGGCCTGACGCAGTAGGTCATTCTGGTACTTCTTGCCTACTGCTATTCAAAACACTATATATTCAGACATACTATCCTCACCATGGATGTCACAGTGACACAGTGGGTAGCATGATCGCCTCACAGCAAGAAGGTCACTGGTTCGAGCCCTTGCATTTCTGTTCAGAGTATGCATGTTCTCCTCGTGTTCGCATGGGTTTCCCCTACAGTCCACAGTACAGGAGAATTGAATAAACTAAATTGGCCGTAGTGTATGTGTGTAAATGCAAGAGTGTATGAGTGTTTCCCAGTGTTGGATTGCGGCTGGAAGGGCATCCGCTGCATAAGACATACTGTATGCTGGATAAGTTGGTGGTTCATTCTGCTGTGGCGATCCCTGATAAATAAAGGGACTAAGCCGAAAAGAAAATTAATGAAATTAATGAATTCTCACCACACATCCTATAATTTGCTAAATATTTAGTAGGTATATAAAGTATGTGATTCTGGATGTTGGGAGAACCCTCAGCATCACATGTGTTTGATGTCCTCCTAATTAATCTATTAACCATTTAGACCTGATGCATCTGCTCATTAGTATGTTGTCTATGAATCATAGATCTGGGGCAAACTATTACTATTATTATTATTTTTATACATTAAATGGGTGTCTCATGTGAGGTTCAGTGTAATTTCACCAAGTAGGATCTACATCAGCCAATCAGATTTAATGCTCCATTCACATGGGGCATCAGCGTCAACACTTCCCATTCACTTTGCCGAAATGAATTGTGGATCTAGCTGCAGAAGTTGGGAATTTCTCAACTTTTCAAGTGCCAACTGAAGCGTCAGCCAGTCAGATCTCTTAATGCAAATACCCCAGCTCAGACAGTAGCTGATTGTAGACTAATTTCATTGGCTGTCACTGCTATGACAATCGCATCAGCCCCAACCTCAGACACGGCCTCCGTCAATCGTTGATGCTGAAGCCCCATGTGAATTGGGTGTAAGGGATACAATTACAGTTAAACAGTCAAACATTTATTTTTAAATTTAGGCTTACAGTTAGGGTTATGTGCTTTTACGTCATTCTTTTTTAACTTTGAATGTCTTCTGACTTTGGGAATAATTTAGAGTTAGGGTTATGGATTTGGTATGCATTACATCAAACAGGAATAATGTTCCAGGATCAACATAGATGTTAATCTAGGGTTGTATCAAACATCAGGTAAGAAAGACATCATGAAAGACATAATTAAATGTGTTTCATTATCATGTGTTGTGAGTATTCCAGAATCAGTGTTGGAAACCATTGTCATATTACGTTTTTGGCCAAATCTGAGACCAAAATCAAAGAGTTTTCAAGTTAAAGTAGCACTCCCCTGTTCATTTCTAAGTTGAAAAGTTGAATGGAATGCTGCAGAATAACCTGGTCTCTCTCAGTAAGAGTTCAGCCTTTTTCTTGTTTGTTCGAAGTGTGAATGCTGATAACACAATAGGACAGTCTGCTAGGAGTGTCTACGAATAGCAGGATCGGGGTCCTCAGGTCCAGCTAAAGGTCAGGCAACTGCTGCGAGGCATGAAAGGGCTCATGCAGTGGCCCAGTGGTGTCTCAGCGATGGTCCAGCGATGGCCTGGTGGGTAGAGGAGCAGGGTGCAGTACCATCAGTGCCACACTAGGTCAATAGCACTGTGGTTTCAAAAGAGTCTGTGTCTGCTGAATCAATGTACTTGCAAAAAGATCAAACCCGGCTGCACAATTGGGGCTTTCCGGTGATCTGTCTCTCTTTCACTCTCACTATGCGCCTTTCGCACTTTTTCTTCTGTAAGATCTGAGACATAAATACATAACTGCTGAACAGCTACAGCACTCAGCTTGTTTTGCTAGTTGTGTTTTTGTAAGGTGTCAGTCATAATGTGACCCAACAGTGATATTTTTGGCAAGTACATTTGGAAGGGGGATGATCTCTTAGGCCACACCCTCTCTTGTATTGATGATCTGTGCCCTTTCGATGGTTTCCCTGCTGCTTCAGGTTTCCTCCCTGCTGAGGTTCCATCGGACTGACAGAACCGCAGGGTTCTCTATACTGCCGCCCTGTAACTGTGCTTGGATAAAGGTCAGGTATTGTGCTTCTGTACAGGCTAAATGGGCCCCGTAGCCTCAGTTTCACACAGCTTTTAGAAGTCTAAACAAAACGGCCTACGCAGGGGTGCAACTCTCAGGCTCAGATACATACAGAACGGATATCCCTCAAACTGTCCTTTCAAAAGTTTTTCAGTTACTTAGACAAACTGGCAAAACAGATGCTGTGCTATAGAGTGGCCACCTGAGCTTCACTTGACCTTTAGGCTCGGGAAAACATCAAACTTATCAAACTCTCTGAATGAATTTATGCCTTGAATTGATTGTGTGACTTCAATAGGCATTTTCACACATTCTAGCAACAAATGTCTAACACTGGTATCCTTCAGAAGGTCATGCAGTATTGCAGGTGCAAACCCACAGTTGGGAACAGAACAATTTTTGACAAATACCTTCCGTTTCTAGCGCTAGTTACAAACTGTAAAGGTGTCTTTGTCTGTGCTTTAGGAATAAAGATATATACGAAGTTGAAATTTTTTTTTTTAAACATTGATATGTAAATGCATTAAGGGTCCTGATGTCATAACCATAACATTTTTAAAATGACCTGTATTTGCAGATTTGTTTTCAAAATTTTTCGAATGTTAAATGTTTGCTAGATGACCATCACTAATTCAAAACAGCTTGCTAGGTAAACCATAATAATTTTTTTTAATCTCAATATAAAAAAATGCAGAAATGAATAGTAAACCCATTCAGAGATGCAACTTTGCATTGCTTTGTGCCTCTTGTTATATTTTGAGCACCCTATAACAAGCACTTGAATATGTTGAATATGTTGTATATAGTTGGGACAGAATGGAAAACACAAATAAGAAAAGAAGTGATATCTAAATTTCTTTTGACTTGTATTTCATTGCAAATAATACAACATACATCATTTAATGAGTTCCTCATGATTTTTATTGTTGCTGTTTATTTTTTTAAATAAACACATTTTAGACTTTGGTTCTTGCAACACATTTCAAAAAAGTTGGAAGAGTAAAACATTTACCATTTTGTAATGTTGCCATTCCATTTCACAACACTTAAAAGACTGAAGACATCAAGTGATGAAGTGATTCAGGTGTAATTTTGTCCCATTTTTCCTGCAAAAAATTCTTGAGGTACGGGATCTTTGTTGTCACATTTTGCACTTTAAAATGCGCCTGACATTCTCTATTGGAGACATGTCGGGACTGCAGTCAGGCCAGTTAAGTACCTATATCCTCTTCCTCCACAGCCAGGACTTGTGTGCAGAATGTGGTTTTGCATTGTCTTGTTGAAAAATGCGTGGGCGTCCCTGAAAAAAAGAAAACAGCATATTGTATTTGGTCCATTCCAAATGTCTCCAACCCCATGAAGTCGATGGAGCTTTTAGACATGGTTGACATAGGGCTTCCTTTTGGCACAGTATAATTTTAACTGGCATTTGTGGATGTAACTATGTATTGTGGTACTTGACAAAACTTTGCCAAAGAAAGCAGCATAGTGTATTTGGTCCATTTCAGATGCCTTCAAGCCCAGAGAAGTAAATGGCGCTTCTGGACACTGTTAACATAGGGCTTCCTATTGGCACAGTACAGTTTTACCTGGCATTTGTGGATGTAACGTTACGGTTACTAAAGTAACCCTTCGTTCCCCGAGGGGGGGAATGGAAATGCTATGTGGAAACTTCCACTATGGGGATTTCGTCAGAATCCAATCATCTGAAAGAGTATAAAAACGGGCCAATGAAATGCCAATGAGTTGGCAGCGTCAGCGTGCACAGCTGGCGTCAATGACAATCAGTCATGCTATAAAGACGCAGCGAGTGCCATGCTCGACATCCTTTTCTAGCTGAAGAGACTTTTGCGCTCAACAGTTAAGGGACAATCGTTGTGGCGAAGGAACATAGCATTTCCGTTCCCCCCCTCGGGGAACGAAGGGTTACTTTAGTAACCGTAGCGATCCCCTTCGGATGGGGAACTCCAATGCTATGTGGAAACTTCCACTATGGGGAAATCTATGGAAAACGCCACAACGAAAGAACCTTACTGCGCCCCTGGCGAAGGGTGTGCCACGCAGTAGAACGAGCGCACCTACAACGCCCCGAGACACAGTCTTCCAACATGTCCCCTGGCCCTCACTTACCTGTTCAGAAACGGTTATATTTTTCGGGGAGTCGCAATAACCCAGTAAAAAGGTTTTGATACGACAGTACATTGGGAAAGCGTTCAGTCCCGATAGGGAGGACGCTGCGGAGCTCACCTGCTACCCAGAGGGGAGACCTGGTGACAATCTATGGACCAGCCCAGAGATGGGGGGTCCTAGCATAAGGATGGTTAGCGGGGAGGGAAGACACGAGCCCGCCTAGAAGGGGGGACTAAACCATGGCTGAGTGAGCGTATGGGATCGCCAGCGGGGATCACGCATAGCAGGCACCTATACCCAGAACGCGGGCTGACCAGCGGGCATGCCAACAACGTAACGGGCCAACACCTGACTCCTCCGCTGAGTCAAATGCTGGGGGCCTCGGAGGAACTCTGCAGGGTTCGCCAAATGGGGAACAGAACTGACAAAGCTGAAAAGGCGCACGTATCTCCGGGTTAGGGAAAAAAGGCGCAGCAAGCGTATTTCGACACCTCAACCGAATTGTTTCCTCAATCACCAAGGGTTACCTAATACCCTTGAGGAAACCGGCTCCACTTGCAGATTGTAAAACCTTGCAAATGTATTAGGTGTCACCCAACCCGCAGCTCTACAAATGTCCATTAGAGAGGCGCCGCGTGCTAACGCCCAGGAGGATGCGATGCTCCGAGTGGAGTGCGCTCTCACCCCCGGGGGACACGGCTCACCCTGGCTCTGATAAGCAAGGGAGATGGCATCCACTATCCAGTGGGCCAACCTCTGTTTAGATACGGCACTTCCCTTCTGCCGACCACCGTAACAGACAAAGAGCTGGTCAGAGGATCTAAAGCTCTGAGTGCGGTCCACATACACTCGCAAAGCGCGAACAGGACACAATAATGAAAGGGTTGGGTCTGCCTCCTCCGCGGGCAGCGCTTGCAGGCTCGCTACCTGATCCTTAAACGGCGTGGTAGGAACCTTGGGCACATAGCCGGGCCGGGGTCTCAGGATAACGTGAGAGTAGGCCGGCCCGAATTCTAGGCACGAGTCACTGACCGAAAATGCCTCCAGGTCCCCAACCCTCTTAATCGATGCCAACGCGACCAGCAGAGCTGTCTTCAAGGACAGAAATCTCAAGGATACTGAGTCAAGTGGCTCGAAGGGATCCCCACGTAGGCTCGTTAGCACTGCCGCGAGATCCCAAGAGGGCATGAGAGGGGGGCGGGGTGGAAACATCCGCCTCGCACCTCTGAGGAACCGGATGATGAGGTTATGCCTCCCCACGGTGCCGCCATCCACCGCATCATGATGAGCGGAGATGGCGGCCACGTAAACCTTCAGTGTGGAGGGCGACAGCCTCCGCTCCAACCTGTCCTGAAGGAAAGAAAGCACGACACTGATCTGGCAAGATCGGGGGTCTTCTCTGCGAGAAGCGCACCACTCAGTGAATAGACTCCACTTCAGGGCGTAGGCATGCCTCGTAGAGGGTGCTCTAGCCTGAGTGATGGTATTAACCACCGCCAACGGTAGGTTACCTAAGTCTTCCTCGATGCGTCTAGGGACCACACGTGGAGGTTCCACAGATCTGGGCGAGGGTGCCAGATGGTGCCCTGTCCCTGAGAGAGTAGGTTCTCTCTCAACGGGATCCGCCAGGGAGGGGCCGTCGCGAGGAGGGAGAGTTCTGATAACCAGGTCCGGTTGGGCCAGAGAGGCGCAACTAGCAAAACCTGCTCCTCGTCCTCCCTGACCTTGCACAGTAACTGCGCGAGTAGGCTCACTGGGGGGAACGCATATTTGCGCATGCCCCGAGGCCAGCTGTGGGCCAGTGCATCCGTGCCGAGGGAGCCCTCGGTCAGGGAAAAAAACCACTGGCAATGAGCGTTCTCGGCGGAAGCAAACAGGTCGACCTGGGCTTCCCCGAAGCGCGCCCATATCAGCTGAACAGACTCGGGGTGGAGCCGCCATTCTCCCGGGGTAAGGAGCTGCCGTGAGAGCCCGTCGGCCGCACGGTTGAGCCCGCCCGGAATGTGAACAGCACGCAGTGACTTCAACCGCGTAGGACTCCAGAGGAGCAGACGGCGAGCGAGCTGAGACATGCGGCGGGAGCGTATACCCCCCATATGGTTGATATACGCTACCGTCGCCGTGCTGTCCGTCCTGACCAGCACGTGTTGCCCCCTCAGCACCGGTAAAAAGCTGCGCAGGGCGAGAAACACTGCCAACAGCTCCAGGCAGTTGATATGCCAATGCAGCTGGGTTCCCTTCCAAAGGTCCGCAGCAGCATGCCCGCGACACACGGCCCCCCAACCCGTACTGGAAGCATCTGTCGAAACGACAACATGCCTGGACGCCTGACCTAAGGGCACTCCGGCCCGTAGGAAGGAGGGGTCCCTCCAGGGGGTGAGGGCGCGGCGACACAGCGCAGTGACAGTCACTCGGTGTGTGCCCGCGTGCCATGCGCGTCTGGGGACCCGATCGTGAAGCCAATGCTGTAGTGGTCTCATATGGAGCAATCTGAGCGGCATGACCGCGGCTGCGGATGCCATATGCCCCAGGAGCCTCTGAAATAATTTCAGGGGGACCACTCTTTTCCTGTCGAACTCTCTCAGACAGTTCAGCATTACCTCGGCGCGCTCCCGTGAGAGGCGCGCCTCCATAGTGATCGAGTCCAGCTCCAGCCCGAGAAAGGAGATGCTCTGCACGGGGGCGAGCCTGCTCTTTTCTCGGTTGACCTGAAACCCCAACAGGTGGAGGTGCCGGAGCACCTTGTCTCTGTGCACAATCAACTGCTCCCGAGTGTGGGCTAAAATCAGCCAGTCGTCGAGATGCGGATGCCCGCGAGCCGAAGGGGCGCGAGGGCACCCTCCGCGAGCTTGGTGAAGACCCGCGGAGACAGAGAGAGCCCGAAAGGGAGGACCTTGTACTGCCATGCTCGACCTTCGAACGCAAACCGCAGAAACTGCCGGTGGCGTGGAAGTATGGAGATATGGAAATACGTGTCCTTCAGGTCTATTGCTGCAAACCAATCCTGAGGACGGACGCATCGGATGATGCGCTTCTGCGTAAGCATTGTGAAGCGCAGCTTGTGAAGGCAGCGGTTCAAAACGCGCAGATCTAGGATTGGCCGTAGCCCACCGCTCTTTTTGGGCACGATGAAGTACGGGCTGTAGAACCCGCTCTCCATCTCGGCTGGAGGGACCGGCTTGATTGCATCCTTTGCCAGGAGGACAGCAATCTCCCCTCGCAAGACAGGGGCGGACGCAGGGCTGACCCTGGTGTAATATACGCCCGTGAACCTGGGAGGCCGTTTCGCGAACTGAATCGCATAGCCGAGTCTGATCGTACGGATGAGCCACCGCGATGGACTGGCCCGCGCTAACCAGGCAGGCAGCGCTCTCGCAAGTGGCCCCCCCCCGCGCGATCGCTGACGTGCCAGTGGTGGGGCAGCGTGGAGTGAGTGGGCTTGCCCGGGAAGCGCTGGGGTCCCACGGGAGAGCAGGAGACGAGAGACTCGCTCTCGTCTCGCACCCAAACTCCAGAGGAGGGGCTGAGAGGGGGAGAGAAAGGAGACCGTTCTCTCGCGCTCCGTGAGCCCTTGGCGAAATGCACCGATCCTGCGAGCTGGAAGGCATAGCGTCCCAGACTGGCAGTGTTCGGGCTGTCACATCAGGGGAAGGAGAAAAAAGCTCTTTCATTGGGTTTTGAGTGGCGTTGAAAAACGCCTTTGATGTTATTTGTTGAGCCCGGCCCCCCACCGGGGAAAGAGCAAGTTCTCTCTTCTCCGGATGGCCCGTCTCAGGGACGCTTCGCGGTCCGTTTACCGGACTTAACGGCGCCCTGGGGCGGGGGCGCTGGCTGCCTGCGGGATGCTCGGCGCGGCCGCTTGGCCGGAGGCGCGGGCGGGGGCACCGGAGCAGGTCTTGAAGCCGCAGGCGGGCGCCCTCGGCGAGGAGCAGCGGAGGTGGATGGCTCGGCGGGGGAGCGGTCTTACGTACCCGCCGATAGATGACTTTGCCCATCGCATCCGACTGCTCTCTCACCGCGGTGAACTCCTGGGTGAATTCACCCACGGTGTCGCCGAACAGGCCAGCCTGGGATATGGGCGAGTTAAGAAAGCGAACTTTGTCAACTTCGCGCATATCTGCCAGGTTAAGCCAGAGGTGGCGTTCCTGGACCACTAGTGTGGCCATCAACCTTCCCAGGGCACACGCCGCTGACTTGGTGGTACGCAGAGCATAGTCAGTTGCGGTGCGAAGCTCATGGAGCAGGCCTGGGTCGGAACCACCCTCGTGCAGCTGGGCCAGCGCCTGCATTTGGTAGCGCTGGTAGGTGGCCATAGCGTGCAAGGCGGAAGCAGCCTGGCCCGCAGCTTTGTAGGCTCTGGCTCCGAGGGAGGCAGAAAACCTGCATGCTTTGGACGGGAGCTGAGGCGGACCCCGCCAGGAAGAGGCGCCACGCGGACATAAATTGACCGCAATGGCGCGCTCGATCTGAGGAATCGCCTCATACCCCCTGGCTGCTCCACCATCGAGCGTGGTGAGGGCGGAGGCGCACGCAGATCGGGCAGAGAAAGGTGCCCTCCAAGACTGCGTGAGCCTACTGTGCACTTCCGGGAAGAAGGGGACGGGAGGTCTAGAAGGCTTCGCCCTCTTAGCATCCTCCACGTAGCACCCATCTAGTCGGTCCGGCCGCGGAGCTGGGGGATAAACCATCTCTAACCCCACGGCCGAAGCAGCCCGAGAAAGCACGGCTAGCATATCCGCTTCTGGATCCGTGACCGCGCTCGCCACCCCAGAGGGAGGGAGCGGGTCCGGATCCTCGTCGGATAGTGATAGCCCACCCTCCGATGCAATGATGGACATCTGGTCCTCGGTGTCATCAAGCGAGAGGGCGACCATCCCTGAGGATGGAGCGCTTCTCTCGCTCAAAGCTTGGATGGAGCGCGCTGAGGAGTGAGAGGTCCGCGAGCCCGAGGGCGGCGGATTTACTCCTACTGTGACCCTCAGATCTGCCCGAGTGCCAACCGCAGAGCGGGGGACAACTGGGGTGGGTCGCCCTTTTGCAAGGGCGAGCCGCGATCTTAGCTGCGCAACAGACATGACGTCGCAATGACGGCATGAACTGCCCGCGAGCACCGCATTGACGTGCTGGACCCCCAGACATGCCACACAGTGCTCGTGCCCATCATCCGGGGACAGGGAACCACCACATCCAGAAACGCACGGCCGGAACGACATCTTTAAAAAGACGCGCTGCTCGGCCGTGTTGCTCTTTTAGGAAACTTGTTTCCTTATACCAGCCGCTCTTTGAGGACCGGAGCCAAAGAACGCCAGGCAAGGGCGAAGAACCCAGTTCGACCGTCTGCCGATGCGTATACACGCTCTGGACCAGGAGAACTGCGTCTCGAACTCTCTCTGCAGTACAGCTTGGAGAAACCCTCAGTAACTCTCTCAGAAACTCGCGAAAGGCTCTGAAAGCGAAAAGGGATGTCGAGCATGGCACTCGCTGCGTCTTTATAGCATGACTGATTGTCAATGACGCCAGCTGTGCACGCTGACGCTGCCAACTCATTGGCATTTCATTGGCCCGTTTTTATACTCTTTCAGATGATTGGATTCTGACGAAATACCCATAGTGGAAGTTTCCACATAGCATTGGAGTTCCCCATCCGAAGGGGAACTACATATTGTGGTACTTGACAAAGGTTTGCCAAAGTAGTCCTGAACCCATGTGATGATATCGCTTATAGATGAATGACGATTCTTGATGCAGTGCTGCCTAAGGAATTGGTGATCACCCTTGTTCAGCTTAGGCGTGTGCCCTTGCCCTTTACGCACTGAAATTCCTTCAGATTCCTTGAATCATGTTTTTATGTTATGCATGTTTGAAGGTGAAATATCCAAATGCCTTCCAATCTTTCTTTGAGGAACATTGTTTTTAAACTTTTTAAATGTTCTATACTTTTAATGTTTTCACACATTTGTTGTATTGTACTGGCAATCCTCATCCCATTTTTGCTCCTAAAGGAGTAGACTTTTCTTGGTTGCTGCTTTTGTCCGAGATCATAATTACAATCACCTGTTGACATCAACTGTTTCAAATCACATTAGTATCTAACCAATTTACCTGATTAATAGCCCTAAATTGCTCATGCCGCAACTTTTTTTGGAATGTGTCGCAGGTCTGAGTGACATGAGTAGATGGATATTTACAAATGAAATGAAGCTGACCAGACAAAACATGAAAAATTTTGTTTTCATATGTTTTCATAAGTCAAAGTAAATTTAGAAATCACTACTTTCTTTTTTTATTTGCATTTTCCATACTGTTCCAACTTTTTCTGATTTAGGGTTGTAAATGGCTTATTAAAGATTCAAGTTCAATTGTCAACAAAAAATGTTGATTTGCATACTTAACAGTAAATAATATGTATTGTATACAGTGTACTTATAGTATTAGTGATTATTACGTGAAAATATTATTCTACTAAGGATAGAATTTGAACCATGTTTTGCAAACTACAGTCAATATATGATGCAATAGAAGAGCAAACAACATGGTGGGTAAACTGCTTAAGATTCTCTTTCATTAAAAAATAAAACGTATCCGGGTCAGAGGCGCCTTGGCCCAATTACTCAAAGAGAGTTTAACAGATGCAGCTCCAATAAAAGCGCAAAGCCTTTTAATGAGGTAAAGCGGAATCAAAGTTTAGCAGAAAACTATCAAGCAGGGCTTTAGAGGCCTGACACTCCGTCCCTGCAATTCATTATGGCTCCAAGCTGTCAGTCCCTGGTTCATCTCTCTAATGGAATTAGCCACTGTCAGCCTCTCAGCCACACCACTGCATTATCACAATGGAAGGTGCAGATATATTTCCCTCTGAGTCTGCTTGTACTGTCCCAAGCCCATAAATTATGAAATGTAGAGCTTTAAAGGTCAACGGAAGCATCGCGTGGAAGCGATGGTTCTGTATAATGGCTAATATTATGTTCTGTTCATCGATCTTGTTTATTGAAACACAACCAGTTTGTTTAATTAAAATGCTCAACTACAGCAAATGAGAGAACAATGGAGAATCTCACAAACCTTACAATAATTTAAAGTTAATAGTTTAACAAACTAAAGATAGATAGATAGATAGATAGATAGATAGATAGATAGATAGATAGATAGATAGATAGATAGATAGATAGATAGATAGATAGATAGATAGATAGATAGATAGATAGATAGATAGATAGATAGATAGATAGATAGATAGATAGATAGATAGATAGATAGATAGATAGATAGATAGATAGATAGATAGATAGATAGATAGATAGATAGATAGATAGATAGATAGATAGATAGATAGATAGATAGATAGATAGATAGATAGATAGATAGATAGATAGATAGATAGATAGATAGATAGATAGATAGATAGATAGATAGATAGATAGATAGATAGATAGATAGATAGATAGATAGATAGATAGATAGATAGATAGATAGATAGATAGATAGATAGATAGATAGATAGATAGATAGATAGATAGATAGATAGATAGATAGATAGATAGATAGATAGATAGATAGGGCCAAAAAACTAAAAATGACATTGTTCACTTTTTTCTTCTGTTCCACGACAAATCAGGTTGCTCATTTACTACTCGAAGTATGACATATTGCCATTAGAGTCATTAGAGTCTTATTGTTTGGAATATCCTAAGAATATCTGTTCCAAAGATAAGTGAAAGTTTGGGGGCAATAAAAACACCATGTGGGTTAGTAATTCATAAAAGAATATAAATTTTGGGGTAAAATAACCCTAACCCTCTTACTAATCTATTCTTATGCTCTCTGCACTGTAATAAATATCTGTTAATTACCAGTTTCCATATTTTGTGCTTCACAAGTGTTTTCCATTTATTTATGGTTGTGAATTGCATTATGGGATGTTGATTTCTGCTCTGTTGAATTTTAATGTTGAAAATTCAACTCTACAGTATTGAAAAAAGTTACTTTTTGGTACTTTTAAAATAATTTAATGAATAAGAAATAATACTTATAAGTCTTACAAGTCTGTAAACTTGTAAAACTTGTAAAATTGTTGAAAGAAATGTCAAGGTTCAATGATGCAATTCAAAAGCAAGAATAAATGGGAAAAAAATCACAAAAAAAAATGGAAAACTGCTCATTTACGAATATTTTTGAGAGCATTCTGTCACTGAATCGGCTTTTCTGCCGTAATATAGCAGAACTAGCTGAAAATTCTCATCTTTATTACAGATGATAGGGAATATAGTTCTCCAACACCACCTTACCACCCTTCCTCACTAACCTAT
The DNA here is from genome assembly GCF_903798145.1 of Danio aesculapii. Lineage (NCBI taxonomy): Eukaryota > Metazoa > Chordata > Actinopteri > Cypriniformes > Danionidae > Danio > Danio aesculapii. The sequence continues at coordinate 7,241,055 of NC_079452.1, read as the reverse complement.
CCAGCCGCATGGCATCCCTCTTTCTAATGCTACTCCCCCAACACACCATGGATAAGAAAATGATACTTGCGATGACAGTTTGAACCTTTCTGTTAGTCTAAACCCTTCTGAACCCTGTTTTTTTTTTGTCACGTAATTCCCGGTGCGCTCGCAACATTCTTAAAAGTTAAGATATTTTCAACTAGGTGTGCCTGGAATATGCAAGCGAGTCGATATGAGCAATATGAGTTCTAATATGAGCAATCAAGCCATGTGCCTTTATTGGAAATAATGAACTTGTGTGTAGAAAAGACGCAATATGTGAGCGATCATTTGCGATCTCCAGCAGTTGATCTTCTTCTTGTACAGACATGCTGGATTCACCTGATTTGTTGACAAATGGGTTGCGGATCCATTCGTTTGCAGTTTGTGGGTCATTTTTCGCTTCGCAAAGAAACTTTCCAAAGACGTATGTTTTTTATTTTGTGGGTTAAATTTTGGTGCTCAAGTGACCGAGATGTAAGCAATATTTATCAAATAAAACTATCATTTTAAAAAAAAAAATTCAAAATAAAAGATCGTTCAGTCTCACATGATGAATAAAATGAAAATAATTAATGATTTATTGTGTGGCCCTGCATCTGTCCGTGGCCCGGGAATTGGGGACCACTGCCAAAAAACATCCAATAGGATATTCTTGTTTTGTCACTGTACATCACGTTATTGACCACTTAAATTTAAAATAACTGTAATAAATTTTAAAGTGTAAATATATATGTGCCCTTTTGATGCCCCAAGCTGGTGTAAAATAATGCAGTGACAGACAATTCCACCACTCATCTCTGTTTTTCCATAAAGGTCTAGTAACCATATATCACCACCACCTTCCCCCATCCTGACTTTTCTCTTAAAGGAAATTCAAACTGCCAGAACTCAGTGTTTCCAAAGGCCCCTTGAACCCCCCAAAAGCCCGCAGTGGCCCTGAAGTGCTGTCCCTCCATTAGATTAACCCATGGTCATGACCAAAGGGGGCATGATTAAGTTGCAGCAAACTCAATTGCAGAGGGTTACATGTAAGATAATGGTTCGTCTGCGGAGGAGACAGGCTAAAGCTAACATCAATCGTGCGCTAATCTAAAACTCTGTCCTTCCTTGCCTCCATGGGTCATACGCAATCATACTGCATTGATCTCTCATCAAAACATTTCAGTTGCGAATTAACTGCGGAGCCAGTTGTGGAATCCATAAATTAATGAGATTACAAGATGCTGTTTATGCACAATTATATACAATTTATCTTCAATAAACTGATCATAAATGCTAATGTGACAACACTAAGAGATTTTCAGATGGAGGCAGCATTCATCTTCCTTTTGACGCCTTTGTTTAGTTCTGGATGCTTACTGTAAACTTCAGGCGTAGGAATTGGAACATTATTTGTGATTCATAACTCATATGACATAAAATATAGTTTCAATTGTGTGGCTTGTTGAGAGAAGTGTGATCTGCCAGCCTGATCTCACGAGGAAACATAACTGTTTCCTGACATAGAACATATAGGACACATTTTTATGAGCAGTTTTTCCCAATTCGTTTGTAAAGCAGTGCTGCTGGACTGGATGACAGAAAAGAAGGTGGTTTCTGATGGTTTCGCACACCCAAAAAAAAATTCTCTCCTTGCACGATTTGCACTTGATTCATTCAAAAAAACAGATTCATTCAGAAAAGAAGCTCCGCTGTCATGAGCAAAACAGAAAATCAAAAATAATGTCTTTGTTTTACTTGTGCTATTTAAAACAAAAGTACCGTCCAGTTATATACTTAATGAAGATACGAGACAACATTTTTGCTCAAACATCTTAAATTTAAGGATTCTATAGGATATTCCCAACCCAGACTCATTATGGGTACGTACCAGTATACATTTCTGGAGAGTGCGAAATACGTCCCAGGAGGTATGCTTTTTTGCAGTTTTAATTTTTGCGTTAATCCACTCGAGGCCGCTGTGTGCGCTTTTTGGGATCTTTTTTTCTCTCGTGAGTGCCATTTGCACTGCTCTTCTTGCATAAATCTACTCGAGGCCCCTGTTGACTGACTAACCGACCGACCGTCTGGACCGATAGATTCCCCCACCCCTTCCCTACACCCAACTGATAGTGTTTTCAAAAGCAATCCAGAAAAAGAAAAGCCACCTGATTTTTACCACATTTTCAGATCTTACCACATTCTCCCCCTGTTATTTATTTGTTTATTTTTTACTTTTGGTTTCTGGAACTGTTCTTTGCCGAACCCGAACCCCATCATTATTTGTTTAATATCATTGAGTCCAAATACTTCATAAATAATATTTTAAAACTCCTCTGTTGATTATTGTTTTTTTTTTTAAGATAGGCCTTTGCAAAATAAAAGTATGAGTTGAGTATACCTAATAATTCTTCAGCAGGATAGCGCTCCTTCTACTTCAGCCTCCACATTAAAGTTCCTGAAAGCAAAGAAGGTCAAGGTGCTCCAGGATTGGCCACATTGGCCAGCCCAGTCACAAGACATGAACATTTTTGAGCATGTCTGGGGTAAGATGAAGGAAGAAGCATTAAAAATGAATCCAAAGAAACTTAGTGAACTCTGGAAGTCCTGCAAGAATCCTTTCTTTGCCATTCCAGATGACTTTATTAATTGGTTACTTGATTAATTACAGAGATACACAATATTCATTCTTTTCCACTGCACCATGACTTTATGTTCTATACTGTGCATTATTTCTGTTAAGGGATGAGACTTTAGTTTAGGCAAAGTCAGACCTTACAGTCCTAATTAAGTAATTAAAAATCAAGGCATGATCATATTTTATTTTAGTAAAATAAGCGTAATCTAGAGGTCTTTGTCTTTCATAAAAGCCACTTCTGATACCAAATGATCAACTAGAAGTCAAGTTATTATTTGTTTTTCCTAAAACTTGGATAGGCGACAAGACTTTTGTCAGATATTGTGTGTGTGTGTGTGTGTGTGTGTGTGTGTGTGTGTGTGTGTGTGTGTGTGTGTGTGTGTGTGTGTGTGTGTGTGTGTGTGTGGACCACTCATTTGTTAAAGTTTTATAATAAATTAATACTTTGGCAGGACCTTTTCAAAATGTATCTAATGGAGGCATATTGACACCTTAAGCATATTTGTCCCTAAAAAATACAAAAGTGTAAACACCCAGATGACAGCATTAACTACCTTCATTTCTGAGAGTGTAATATTGTGGCCATGACTTTTGTAAAAGGAAGCAGCACTCAGATAGTTTTCAGGAAATATTTAAAAATCAGTTTGTTTCCTCAGTCTCATATTAATTTGATTAGTCTTTAAGAGCCAGACGCATATTTTGTTCCAGCAAATGCATTTCCTCTAAAAACCCAGGAGTGTTTTGGTCATACGTTGAAATGCTGGCTCTAATTTTACCTCATGGTCTTGATGTAACCCAGCACTGCACCTCTAACCTGGCCTTTCTCCTCTGCCGTCCTTCCGTTTGCAGGATTATTGATCAGGCTCAGGCTGTGGGCGGCAGGAGATTTAATGATGTTCCCCTTTGTTTGAAGGAGGAGGAGGCCATTTCTTCTTTTGACCACTGAAAAGGCCGGCAAACCTCTAAAAGAGGGTATGTCTCATGGCTGTGTGACTGGCCCAGCTAATTACTCCTCTGTGTCTGTGTGTGTGCGTGAGTGCGTGTCTGTATTTGTGTGTGAGTGTGTGCGTGTGTGTGTGTGTGCGTGTGTGTGTGTGTGTGTGTGTGGGTGTAGTAAATGAATGCCGATTGCACTATTCCCTCACAGCTACTCAGCAAGTGAATTCAATGTCCTTGACCTTGTGTATTTATATGTGTGTGTGTGTATGTGTGTGTAGTTTCCCTGAGGTCTTGAGATTTCTTCCTTGCCTCAAGTCATGCGTCAACCCAGATGCACACACATTCATAAATGTGCATGCAATAAACTGGCTTTATTGTAAAAAATACACTCTGCGAATTGCTGTGAGCTCATTACTGATAGCTCCAGAGTTTGTGGCGATTGTCGTGGTCAGCGTCAGAAACCAATTTCAGCTTCCTTTGTGTGACTGACCCCAGAGGTCAAAGGTCATTGACTTTGCAGGCAATCCCCAATTGCTAAAAGGCCATCTACAAAGCTCCTAAAACACACACAGCACAGGGCTGTAGAAAAGGCCATCTTTGAAGATGAAAACATGAGTTCATGTTCTTCCTGAGCTCGCAGTGATGTTTAGGTTGGTTTTAATTGCTGTTTTAAACATGATTGATTGATTTTGGATAAGTAGGTGTTCATTTGTTTATTTTCTTATCCATTTGATTGGTCCTTACAATGAACAGGTTCTATTTTAAATCTTCACTTTGCATTTTGAATGTGTAAGTAATTGAATAGTTCTGAAGAAGCAAAGATCAAACTTTTAGAATTTACCCAATGTTTTTATTTTTATATATATATATTTTTTTTTAAATAGGCTTAGCATTTGTAGTATAAGTTCACCAATAAATGTTGAGATTTGGTTTGCCTGAAAATAATTGTGACAAAAGCATAATATGATAATTTTGTTTCTAGTGTATTAGCACTGAACTGTGTCATTGATTCAGCTAGAAAAGAAACAACAACATACTTCTGAAGATGACAAAATAAGTAGACATCTATGTTGGCGAGTGCGTGTTTGACAAATACAAAGTGCTGAAATGCAGAAACAGGATGACAATATTTGTCTTAACTTTTGAGGCATTTAAATTATTGTGAGTAAGGCTTAATTCTATCTTAACATCCTATGAGAAATGAGCCTCCAAATTACAGTATGATGGGTGGTGACTTTAAAGGGGACCTATTATGTCCCTTTTGACAAATGTAAAATAAGTCTCTGCTATCTCTAGAGTGTGTGTATGTGAAGTTTCAGCTCAAAATAAACCAAAAATAGTTTTTTTATTAGTGATGTCACGATCAGGTTTTTTTTCCCCTTGAGTCAGAGTTATTTTATTTTGAATTTCTACCAATACCGAAACCTGATCTGATACTTCTATAAAACATAAAAAAAGGATTTAAGAAGAGCGAAGAAACAGATCCAGGATGTGTTTACAAACAGAGCATCTGTGGCTTGAACAATCAAGTAATAAATAACATCAATTCTTCACTTTTGGACTTTAGTGCAATTGTTAAAATCTAACATAAAAACAAAAAGCACATCAATTTGAAATCCTCGGCAGGCAATCCCAAGTTTACATATCTCACAGTTTTCTATAGCAATGTTGTTGTCATCAACTTTATAATACCTCCAGACCACAGAGGTATATATGTCGGAAACCACCTATTTAAATGTACTAGACCCTTAGAAAAGTATGTTCTATACAGTGTGAATGTGAGCAGTATGAATGGAACTCGGACGTGCTACATCCGCCATTTTGTCATGATTATGTGACCTACCCGCGTGAGTTGTGCTGCTTCATTCCCTTTCATAAATTCTCTCACGGGGCATCATGTGATAGCGTAGCGTCCATATGATGCTCACTTCAGAATCTCACCAGAAGTAGTAGGTCATCTGGGTACTTCTCGCACACTGATTTTCAAATTCTATGAATTCGGACATAGTTCTCTGCTTGCATACTTTTTTTAGCGGACTATATAGTATTGAAGTATGCGATTTCGGACGCAGCCATTCCAACGCTTTCCGCTTCAAGCTGCTTCCTTGTTCTACTAGTGTTTCACTTCTTGTTTTTGTTTTATTCATCATAATAATAATCATATTACATTTTTATTAAACAGACTGAGAACGCTTAGGTATGTTGCGATTCCTTAGTTTTGTTTATGGGAAGGTGATTGTCCTCAAATGCGCGCTTCCATTTAAAGGGTGCATTTCACGACAAGGGTGCGTTTTTCAGCACAACAGCATTTAACCAATAGTGTCTCTGCAATAAAGTGATGTCATGCCGCACACATTGTTGTTTCTGTGTAAAGTCAAGAAATAGGTTTAACTCTGCCACCATATAAAGATGTGTCAAAAATAATGATAATTTATATATATATTTATATTTGAGTCCTGATCGGGAGGTAATGTCTGATTCTGATCGAGTCTGAAAGCGAGTGATCGGGCCCTATTTTCGATCACATGATCGGATCTGGACATCCTTATTTTTCATAACTGTTTGAAACTGCCATTTTTAGTATTTGATCCAAAATGTGCTGTTTTGGTGACTGTCACTTTAAATTCAAATGAGATTGTGTTTCCTGTACTCTTTTCAAAAGAGATCAGAGCTACAAACACCTGTGAAAAACAGGATTAATCTTATCTCAAAATGTGCCAAATAAGTGGCTCATAAGAAAGCAGTCTATTGAGACTACAGTGTTCAATTGTGCATCCTAAATCTCAAACATTCACAATACCTCTGGGATTATCTTCAGCAGTGTGAAAACTCTAACAGAGAATGGATGGGCGTGGCCAACAGTTACCATCTTGTTTGCGTGAGAGGAGCTACAGATGCCTGCTAGCATTTTGCTTTGATGGGCTTTTCTTTGAAAGAAACTTAACACTTCCTTACCTTCGTTTGTGCTCTGACCACATGTGCTTGGATGTATACATCAATAAAGTGTTTAGTCTTTTAAAAACAGTGTTGTAATATATTGAGCCACTAAGCATTGTTGTTATGACTTTTTCTACAGAAGGAAAACTCAAAATACTTCAAATATAGTCTGTGTTAGTTAAATGTAAGACTATTTATGAAATCCTGGTATAACACTGTATGACAACGTTTCAGATGACGCTTCTATAGCCTACAGCTAACCAATCTGTCAGATTCAGAAGCGCATTCAAGTTCAAAAGAATTATAGATTTAAAAAATTATAAATTATCTTTAATAAAACAAATACATTTATAAATATGATATATAATATAAAAAATTCACTCACCTGGGAAATAGAGGCCATGTGAATGGTTTGTGAGCACAATAAGTGCACACAGCATGCCATATCATCTGATAACTGTTAGAAATTATTCCAAAAGTCAATTGACTGTGTAAAGCCACATAAAACAAAACAAAAACACGATAAATATGTTGAGTTCAGCAGCTAAAGAGCTGAAGTGACGTGACGGCATCCAGCAAGACCTACATGTCACTCAAGTGGGCATGCCCTTAATTATGCAGACTTAATATAACTCAATATAAATGAAACGGATTTGTTACACAATTCAAAATTCAATGCCCTTTCAGTTGTCATAAAGTTTAATATTAGCTATATGCACCAAAATAGTTTTTTTTTGTACCAGGCTGTAAACACCTTTTTTTTCTGATGTAAATGTGGTCATTTTAACATCGGGGTCAATAGAAATGTGCTCTATTATGGAGACAGGCCTAGCGGAATTTCGATGAATTGCAGTTTCAGTTACTCCCGTATTAGCTTTACAAGGTAGAGTGGGATGTTGCCGGTTGGTTAAAACCCCTTATAAAAGTAATTTTTAGTCAAAAGGTCATCTTTAAAACAAAACAAAACAATAGTCAAAACAAAATGATCAATTATCAATTATTATTTCCAGCACTGACACCTGAAGCCATTTTTGTATCTTTCCAACTAACTTGTATTTACTATAATTCCGGCAGCATGTGAAGCCAGTATAAGAGTGAGTAAATTATGGCAAAATGCAAATTTTTAGGTGATGTGTCCCTTTAAAAAATGAGCCTGTGTGTGTGAGGGTCAGAGGAACGTCTTCCACTGCTGGTCAATAGTGTGATGGATGGCTGATGAGTAGAATTGCCTCACACACACACGCACACACACACATGCTCCTCCTATTCAGACAAGGACACGCATCTCACACTCAACACACTGCTGTCAATGGCTGGAAATAAACAGTGCAGGGCTTCAGTATTCAAACAGAGATTTCCTTTATGCAGATGAATGAGGTGGAGTAGATTACCGGTGTTAAGATGCGAGGGTGGGAGGGCTGGTCTCACACACGTGTCTGTTTGCTGAACCACTGATATAGAGCTAAACTGTGCAAATAACATATCCCATGTGCGTGGAGGGATATTCCTTTGCTCGTTTTACCTCTCTCTCTCTCTCTCTCTCTTTTTTTTTTAAGATGAGGACTGATACAGGTGCTTGCTGAGCAAACAGGAGCATGCGGAAAGGAAGCTGGCTCTGGGGTCCTGGGACTTTCGTCCAGTGTATGGCCTGATTGAAAATCATTCTGATGTGGCAGCTGGAAAGGTTATCTGTGAAATGGGTTCAGCGCAGGTCCCTATAGCTCCCTGTACAGGGCCAGGTTGTGTGTGTGTGTGTGCGTGTGTCTTTGCGGCTTAAAGTGTGTGAAAGGAGCTGACCATTAATAGTGAAGGAGAGAAAGTGCAAGCATGAAATAAAGGAAGGGATGCAAGTCCACAGCACGCTACATTTTGCCTCAGGGAGTGTGTGTGTTTGTGTACCTGCATCAGTCGTGCATGGATGCAATGCTCTGCCTGTTTATTTGCTTTGCAAAATGGCTGTGTTCTTTTCTGAAGGGTTCATCCTTATGCCCTAAGCACTTTGAGGGGTTAAGAATGAGAGTTTAGAAGGAATGAATTGTGTGCTGGACAAAAACAAACAAATCCTGTGCCTTGGAATGAACACCTGCATCATCTTTCATCATTTTTATCATAAATTAAATATGCACCAAAAAAAATAATAGCGGTAAAAAGTCAAATGTTCATTATATTATTATAAAGGATATATGATTATATATATGATTTATTCTATGCATGTTCAGCATACACTGAACCTTTGAGTAAAATTCTGACATACTGGGCTCTATTTTAATGATCTAGGTACAAAGTCTATAGTGCATGGCACAAAAGCATTAAGGGCATGTCCGAATCCACTTTTGCTATTTTAAGGACAGAAAAAAAACGATTTGCGCCAAGGTGCATGGTCTAACAGGGTTGAGCTTATTCTCTTGATGAGTTATGGGCATGTTTTGAGCACAACGAATGATTAAACCTGTCAGAGTATCATCTCCCATTCCCTTTAAGAGTCAGTTGTCATTTGCTCTTTACATGGCGGACTTTGTAAGTGTAAAAACTAAACGCTTCACTAGCGAGAAAAGGATAAAGAACGAGACTCCTCCATTCAGTCTCTTTACTTTACTTTTACTCTTTACTCATTTACTTTTATGGATGAGTAATCCTGTTGTACGCACTCCACTGAAGACATCCAGTAATCTACATATTTAATTTTGTTTGTTAAACGCAAAGATTTTTTTCAAAATTATTTTTAAAATTCAGTTCTAATTTCCAGCAAATAAATAAATAAATAAATAATGAAATGTGGTCAGAAAACTGAGTTATATCCAAACACACGTATTCTTATGCCCCATGGCGATGCAGATGTCTTCAAAACCTGGCAGGTGGACAAATCTAAACTTGTTTTTATTAAAACAAATTTAAATATGCGTAAAATAAATAATAATATCATTAAAAAAATGCAAATTGTCATGAAAAAACTGAAAAAATCCCCCCTAACATAAAGAAGACATGGAGGTTTTTAAATTTATGTAGAAAATAATAATTTTTGTAACATTTGAATCCTTTAAAAAAAATGTCATATGTAAAGATATTTGTGTGTTGCAGTACATCCTGTGTGTATTAAGCAATATGTAAGCATCTGAAACTGCATAGGCGCAAAGCTAACACGTTCTGCACTGGACTTTAGACCAGTATTTTGTTGGTCAATAGCACTGCATATTTCAGATCCTTAAAATAGCAACACGCCAACAATGCGATGCGCCTTAACACACCTCCTTTTCAGACCAGCACACTCTTGTGTCCATAAAGTGGTGCAAATGGATTTGCTAATTAAACAACATGGCACAAAACGTGACAATCAGAGTTATGCTGGTCTGAAAATAGCAACAAATCGTGACAAACATGTCTTGCCCCTATTGAGTCAGGTGTATGATAGGGCCCACAGTGTTTATGGCATATGTTACTGTACAACAAGCTTATATAGATAGACAAAAGAAAGAAAGAAAGAAAGAAAGAAAGAAAGAAAGAAAGAAAGAAAGAAAGAAAGAAAGAAAGACTAATTTGAACAATAATCAATAAATTATCTGGCTGCGAAAAGTTGCAACACTAAAAAGCAGCAGATGAACCAAAAGTAAATGTAGATTCACCATCTGACAGTAGGTGATGCTTGTGGAACACTGGGAATTCAGCTGTTACCATGGTTACCACTGTGCCCAAACCAGCACTGCAATAGGGTATATGCAGAAGTATGCGAAAGGACTTTTAATTTTTCAGTAACCTGGGTCAAGTGCTTCCGGTGAACTGTATGCCATTACAAAATTGACATGTTTAAGGTCTGTTTTCTTTAAAAATCAACAATCTCCACTCACTGAGTGATATAGGATATAAAGTGGGTCTCAGAATGTACAAGAAGCACTGCATTAAATTACATTTTTCTGTGCCATGTCTTTAAAATATGAACATTTATTTTTTACCCCAAGTATATTCAATTGAGTTTCTGCGTAAGCCTGCTAATCCTGACAGGCAAGTGCGTGTAAATGGCTTTTCACCTCGTTTTATTTATATATAATAAAATAGATATTTATATGTTTTGTTCTTCTGTTTCATTATATTACTTATTAAATATACACTGAAAAATATTTTTGCTAAATAGTTGCAAACTGTTAACATGGGCTGAATTTAAACAAACAAATTCAATTTAGTAATGTTCAACTTAATTTATTTGTTTAAATTCAGCCCAAATAAATTTTCTGCAACCACTTAACTTAAAAACATGTAGTAAATCCAATGAATCGTTTTATTTTCAGTGTAGATGCTGCTGCTTAATGGCAAACAGAAAAATGAGATTGCAAAAAAATAGTAATTTGTACATTATTTTTATAGCATTAAAGAAAATGTATTAACTTGTATAAAAGTGCAAAATCACAGTTTTTTCTAAATGTTCTTCTGCATTCTTCTTGGCAGGAGTCTCTTCAGCTTCATGACATCTGAGCCTTCAATGTAGAAAACATGGTAAGGAGTATCACGTGACAACATTACAACCCGCGGTGTTAAAGTGCAGCATCAATCATTTATTCAGGAATATTAATGTTTTTTTTTCTGAACATGTTCTTTTGTTTCATGTTCAGAGCCATATGCTCCAGCTTGCTCCACCATAATGTAAACATGGTAAGAAAGTGTGTGGCAATAGGCTAATCTGAAGGTTTTGTCTGTGAAAATTGCCAATTAAATTTAATACATTTAGTGCACAAACCTTCTTTTGTTGAAAATTGAACTATTTTTTTAACATGCTCGTTTGCTTTCTTGCTCCATTTACATGGTTTAAGCTGTCACAATGGAAAACACGTAAGAAATATAATGAGACAAAATCAAAAACAGAAAGCTATTGGTACATTTACAAAAAAAAAGTCATATTGTAGTCGCAATGAATCTTGTGTAAAATACTTAAATTTTTCAGAAAATAATGACTAAATCACGTTTTGCTTATTTTATTTCCATCTTTGACTGTGCTGATGAGTGAAAGACATAAATTAAAAACCTGTAATAATTTAAACTTCGCAAACATTATTTATTCTGGAAAATCATGTTTTTTTTCTGAACTTGTACTTTAATGTTTCTTTTATTGCATGACTATTTAATAAATCGAATCAAAATTATATATGTACATTATCCTGCTTATTAGATAGCTACTTGCCACAACATATTTTAACATGTTTCCCTGAAAGTTAATCATAATGTAGGCAAAATAAGTAATGTATTGATTGTTAGCAATTGTCTTGTGCATAAATATTATACTGGTTAAGCAAGTGAAAATCACATCTTTCAGCATCTACAGGGAATATGACATATCTTTTATTACCACTTTGATCACAATATAAAGGGACCATTTCTCTTTCACAGTTAACAAGTTGCTTATCACATTGTCTGTTTATCAGTACTTATAAATGATGTATTCTGCATGATTATATTCTATATAACTTATACTAACTTAATAGCTATTAACAAGCAGGGAATTAGAACTATATTGAAACAAAATTCACAGTTAATGGTTTGTTAATAAGGAGAATTGAATGTTGACTGATTGTTTCATAATCAATTGAGTTGTTAGTATTTTTTTCATTTCATCTGAATTATCATTTACCTTTCATGCATATATTCAACTCTTTGCACCTATTGCACAGACCACATCTTCATACACTTTTAAAAAATGATTTTTGCAGCTTGTTTAAACTGCTTATTTAAAATGAGCTGAGGTAACACAGTTTTTGGGTTTCTTTGATTATTTTATGTTCAATCTAAATGTTTAGGTTCAGGTAACTTAAAATGGCTAATACTGTAAATTAAACTTCCAAATTTTTTATATTTTTTACTTACTTACTCCCAGGGCTGTTTATATCGAAGTTGATATTTAGCCGCACCATGTTGGTGTTTCATAACATCTAATTTTTATGAGGTGGGTCATTAGCCCTACGCTCAACCCCCAACCTGGAGGACCAGGACATACACACATACACTACGGACAATTTAGCTTACATAATTCACCCATAGCGCATTTGTTTGGACTTGAGGGGGAATATGGAGCACCCAGAGGAAACCCATGCCAACACGGAGAGAACGTGCAAACTCCACACAGAAATGCCAACTGCTCAGTGCTAACCACTGAGCCACTGCTTGTATATCAATTAAGAAAAGCATTTAAATATCTACTTACTAATTTAGCTTTTCTCTTTCGTCAGATGGGTTCAAGTAGTGCCTCTGTCCTGCTGCGCTTCAGAATTATTCAGCATCACAAGCAAAATGACCACCTTGTGTCTTACAACACACAGTTGAATTCAGAATTATTAGCCCCCCTTTGATTTTTTTTTTCTTTTTAAATATTTCCCAAATTATGTGTAACAGAGTAAGGGAATTTTCACAGTATGTCTGATAATATATATATATTTTTTTCTTCTGGCGAAAGTATTATTTGTTTTATTTTGTCTAGAATAAAAACAGTTTTTAATAAAAAAAAAAACTTTTTAAGGTGAATATTATTTGCCCCTTTAAGCTATCTATCTATCTATCTATCTATCTATCTATCTATCTATCTATCTATCTATCTATCTATCTATCTATCTATCTATCTATCTATCTATCTATCTATATATATATATATATATAATACATATATATATATATAATGATTGTCTACAGAACAAACCAATGTTATGCAATAACTTGTCAAATTACCCTATCCTGCCTAGTTAGTTAAGCCTTTAAATGTCACTTTAAGCTGTATAGAAGTGTCTTGAAAAATATCTGAAATTAGTAGAAATGAGTAATTAATGTCGGTGCCTATGGCGTAGTGAAAAGTGCACCGACACATGCACTCTGGTTTTGAGGCGACCTGGGTTCAATTTCTGCCTTAAGGTCCTATGCCAATCCTTCCTCTCTCTCTGCTCCCCACGCTTTCCTGTCGGTTCTCTCTACTCTCCTGTCAAAATAAAAGTGAAAACCCCTAAAAAAAAGAAATGTGTTGAAAAAATCTTCTGTCCGTTAAACTTCCCTGTTAAAAACTGGGGAAAATAATAAACAGGGGGGCTAATAATTCTGACTTTTACTGTATATTGACCAATCAGTGCAGAAATTTCAAGCACAACCAGTCATTTTAAACAGAGACATGGTGAATTGTTTAAAGAAATTAAAATGTTACCTTCAGAGAACTTAAAATATTAATTTTAAAGTTTTTCCTGCCTAATGAGTAAGTTAAACACACTTGTTTAAGTTTTGATGCCAAAACTTAGTATTTTAACAGGCTTGTAGCCAGGAGGGGGGGGTTCGGGTGGTTCAAAAGACCCCCCCCCCCCATTGACAAAGGTCCAGAAATTGTCCCATACATGAGCTCATTTGTCTCATTTGACTTGTTATGCCATCATAAGTTATTAAAATAACCCATTTAAAAAGGCTTTAAGACTAAGCGGACCCAGATGCAGGTAAAGTCAACTTTCACTGTATTGTTGTTATAGAGAAAACATTTTATAAGTAACTTTTAGTCTAAATCTTGGACCTTATTCTTGAAAGAAAAAAATGACCAATAAAACGTGTGAAGCAGCAACAGCGGCCCATATTAATACTTTTTAAATTTACTTTTATTTTTACAAGAAAACCTAGAAAAGCTGTGAAGCTTTACGTTATAATATTTCAATTTTATTTTAATTATTATTCAAATTCATATTCTGAGACTGAGGAAAGTTGCACTGAGGAAAGTTGAATGTGCTGGCCAGTTTGTTATTTGTCTAATAAATAACAATATGCCACAGTTTTAAATTTAACAGATTGCTTTTCCCCCTAGTGATATATCATAAAGTAGCCTAAAAATGAGTAGCCTTCATATTTATTTATTCTAAATCTTTAGAAAATGTTTTTTTGGTATATCAAAAAGTGTGTCCATCCGACAAGCTAATCTAGCAAAAAAATGTGCTTAAAATGTCACCAAAATGAAGTATTTAAATATATCATAATTAAATAGAAAATTAGTCAAATAACTGCAAAACGATAGACTTTATGAGAAAAAAGACCCACCCTTTTCACTAGGTTGGCTATGGGCCTGTTTGAGTAATGTCAAGTTATATTAACTTAATATCTTTAGTAATGACATCAGCGGGGTACAGTAAGTGACTTTTTATTTAACTACAACCAATAATGACATTGGATTCCTACAATGTAAATAATTCCAAAATGAACGATTTTGCAAAAAAAAAAAAAGCCTGCAGGTGATTCAACAAATACCAATTGTGGGTGAACTGCAGTTAAAAGCATTGCTGTTTCATGTCTTCAGTTTGATTATAGTTTGCATATCCACCTTCTACTTGTGTTCTATAATACTTTGTGTGAATAATAGAAGTCTGTCAAAGTAAAAAAATAAGTCAAAAGTTTTTGAAAACTGGGTGCAATGTTTCATTATTTGCATCACAGTTAATTAATCAAATAACATATATATATTTATCATATTTATATATTTATATTTTTATATTTTTGATATTTATTATTTATATATATAATTTAAAATAACTTTAGCCACAAATATGATTGTGATACTAAGGTCACATAAAATACTAACTGTACCATGACTTTAATTATGGATAAATATAAAGAACAAAGCCAAATTCACCTTTATTTATTTCTTTATTTCTTTATTTTTTTATTTTTTTATTTATTTATTTATTTATTTATTTAGTTAGTTAGTTAGTTAGTTAGTTAGTTAGTTAGTTAGTTAGTTAAATTATTGTAATGCACCCTTATTATTTGAAGTGATTTACTTCAGTTATTTTGAATGGATGTTCCCCAAATTGTAAGTGCAACCAAGAAAAGACGACCATACTACTTTAAATGCATTGTAAAGAAATCAGTCATGAATGCATTGGTGTCTTTATGCATGTGTATATTTATTTGTGTTTACTGTTGGTGAGTTTATGTGTTTTGCAGCTCTGTTATCTCCTACCAACAGCCTCCTCTGATTGGCCTGCGGCTGTGAGGTCCCGATCCTGCCTTTGAATAGCATTGACCTCTGTCACGACCTCCAGCCGGACCTCATCTCTGCCTCTCTGCTTCTGTACGTGTGTTTGCAGGAGAAGAAAAAGAGAGGGGGATTGTGTTGTCCAGCTGAGAGAGGTTTAATAGAGGGGGTCATCGTGCGAGAGGGTCACTCATAAAGCCACGGGTCCAGCCGGGCTGAACAATGCATAACCCATATGACCTCTGACCTGCCACATGTGCTCCATTTCTGCAGCTGGAGAACAAAAGGTGATTTATTTATGGTTTTGGTCAAAAAAAAGATTAAATCCATGATCTGTTATGAGAGATGCATTACTGTAATCGAATTATTTCTAGTTTTGTGTTTATTCCGATGATTTTCTGATGTAATTAAGAAGACATCTGAATTTTGTTTAGTTTGCAATTATATATGCAGTTTGGATGCCCCAGAGATTATATTTAATGACTAAAATATAAAATTATTCCTTAACTTTTAGTTCAATCATTTATATTTATCCCTTTATTTGTTAAAGCATTGGTTCTTAATAAAAAAGATAATAAAGTAAACCATTATAATGAACTAAACCACAGTGTTATAGAGCTTATTATAGAGCTTACGATTTATACATTTTATTTCTCATATTTAAAAACATTATTGGCCTTATAGGGGTTTACATTTAGACAAAAATAATAACAAAAATAAGCGAGACACATTAGATTGTTCTGCATTTTAGCACATTTTTTTACACACATGCACTTGCTTATGTCTCAATAGATTGCTTATGTTTATTTCTAACTAATGGTAATGGTTAATGGCATAGTGTTTGCTTAAAGGAAGCTTAAATAATCAGTAAAAGTTACATTTCTATACCTGAAAAATAAACATTCCATTTGCGCTCAGATTAATGTGTCTTCTGTATGAGAAGATTATTTCACAAGGTAAAGTATCGAACTAAATGTCAATGAATCAGACATATGGGTAACTTAAAGGGGTGGTCCACTACAATATCATATTTTAAACTTTAGTTGATGTGTAATGTAGCTGTGTGAACATAAACAACATCTTTGAATGTAATACGCTCAAAGTTCAATGCAAAAGGTGACATTGGCTTTTACAGAGTTAGAGTTAAAGCCTACAGCGAATGAAGTTTGAGGACTGCAAAAAATACATTCGGGCTAGTGAGATCACAAATGCTTCAGGTTATGTGCATTCACCACACACATACACTCCAAACAGTGAAGGGGTGTGGCCAGAGGTGTAATGTTATAGCAGAAAAATCTACAATGCCATTCAAACACTGCCATTTCCACAGAGCTTGTTCTGTTTCTGTATTTGGGCTTCCAAAGGACATGACACATAGAGAGAAGTACTTACAATTTAATTTTATATTCCAGAGAATTATACAAAAAAAATAAAAAAATAAAAAATAAATAAATAAATAAATAAATAAATAAATATATATATATATATATATATATATATATATATATATATATATATATATATATATATATATATATATATATATGTATATATATATATATATATATATATATATATATATATATATATATATATATATATATATATATATATATAGCATTCGACAAAGGACAGCTTCCAGAGTCTCTCCCAGTTTAGTGCTGGATTTAGCTAAAAACTTCTTAAAGAAGGAGCAGCTCCAACCATGGTAGAAGAAGCTGTGGATTGTGAGCCACAACCTGTAAATATTTTTATTTGTTAAAATTGATCTAATGCATGTATAGTTTCTAGCATTCACAGTATGTTGTACCAAGGACGTAAACATGGATGTAATCTACAGGAAATGTTGTTTGACACCGCTAACAATTTAGCTGCAAACTCAAATTTATCCATCAAACTGCTGTAAACACACACACTCTTTACCACGCTGCAGTGTCTCTCTATGCAGCCTCTTTCTCTGCATTCTACATCTGAAATGACAAACTCACAAAAGATATGTGAATGTTTCATAGTACCTACAAATGCTTATTCTGAATATATGTGTCAGATTTTATTTTAGAGAGCAAGCGTGAGGTTCAGCTGTGTCTTTTTCATTTTCTGTCTCATTCAGGCTCAAACTAACAGCTACACTGACTGGCAGTATTTACAGAGCAGAGGCACAGTGCGTGCTAGTAGAGGCGTGACACTTCCTGGTAATGTGGAGCTGCTCCACGAATCACAGCACATTATGTTAGCTGACCAATCAGAGCAGGCTTTCGGAGGAACTAGGAAA